>NC_139217.1:59817668-59870168 GCF_055691185.1 Crinia signifera | reverse complement strand
CCACAAGTGGGCCGGTGTCCTCCAAGGAAACCTGGACTGCTCATCCCACAGCCAGTTCCTGGTGCCCGGGCCATGCAAGGAGTGGGCTCAGCAAGCACGGTGCAATCAGGTTGTAGCTTCCTACCCAGAGGCTATGGGAATACTTTGTAAGATGCTGTACTGGTTTTTTTTTTCTAATTTATAAACTACGGTTTAAAACAAAATGTCTCAGTGTCTTATTCCCCTACAGTGACACACAATAAGTGCAGCAGATCCCTGTTGTGTGTTCTAATAACGGTGCTAATACACCACATTCATATTGGCGAAGAAGAAACTACTTCTGATGCAACCCTGTCTTACTATTATTATTATTATTATTATTATTATTATTATTATTATTATTATTATTATTATTATTATTATTGTGTATTTACTGTGATGGAATAATAAGTTCGTTTTATTGTATTATACATATTACACTTGTATACTGTATTATACACAAGTGTTATTCTACCGTCAGTATTTAAATACTCATGATAAGATTAGGTATATGTTTTTACAACTACAATGCAGAACTACTACTACCACTACTGTTGATGATGATGCTACTACTTCTGCTACTACGTCCATAATTTATTATTATTATTATTATTATTATTAATAATAATAATAATAATAATAAATTATTACACTATATTGTATACTACATTGATAATACAATACTACTACTAATAATAATAGTAATAATTATTATTATTATTAATACTACTGCCACTATTATTATTATTATTATTGCTGTTATTAGTACTACTACTATTACATCAGCTACTACTATTATTATTATTATTATTATTATTATTATTATTATTATTATTATTGCTGTTATTAGTACTACTTCTATTATCATTATTATTATTATTGCTGCTGTTACTACTACTACTACAACAGCTACTACTACTATCATTATTATTATTATTATTATTATTATTATTATTATTACTACCACTACAGCTACTACTGCTACTGCTGCTGTACAAACACTATACTATGAATTGATGTCAGTGTTACTACGTATGATTTTATATACTTAGTGTTACTGTGTAATACATATTACATACTATACACGTTATATACTATTATAAGTAGAACGTAGTACAATGCATAGTAATACTTTTTTACTGTTATATTGCAGTAGAAATGATGTTGTTATTATTAGCAATATTTTATTTCATTGATATTTCTTACCCACTGGAAAGGAATAGAGCAGTGAGTTTCAATGCACAATCCTGCAATATACTCAGTGCTGCCTGCACAGTGGTTTCACACTAAACTGTAGGTGTCCGTAGCTGAGGTCAAACTTACTTTGGAACACCACCACTATTATTTTTTTTTTTTTTTTTATTTCGAAAGTGTAAAGACTAATTCTTCAGAATTCTTCAACAACTTTCTTCAGCAGTATAAAAATAATAATTTAATAGCCAGGAAACGAATTTCAGTCTTAAGTGTAGAGGAATGTGCGTGGGTTGCAGTTCTGCAGCTTTCCATGGCTGTGATCATAGACAGACTGTATAACACCCTGTGCAGCGACCTCCATTCATCCCACCCTCTGGGTAATGCCCCCAGCAGCTATTTATACACGGGCACCGTCATTAGCGCAGCTTTGCACTTACATTCTTTGTGGAGAGAAATCTTAGTGGAAAAAGAGCTGCAGTTGTTCTGATGAATGTATTACAGAGGCGATAACATTATATTCGCCATATAAAAGGTATAGTGCAAAAGTCATATGCCTCAATAACAGACATGGCTAGGATGCAGAACTCATGCACATTGGAACCGAGATACCCAGATACCAGCAGTCAGTCACTTCCACACTAATAATAATAATAATAATAATAATAATAATAATAATAATAATAATGTAGTATTGGAACATTTTAACAGTAATAGATCAGAGATCATGTATATCATATAGGAGTTTTTACATAGCAGGGGAAACATTGTACCTGATAGGCTGCTAGCTGCTAGAAGATACATTATATCAGGGAGGGTGAACCTTCGGCCCTCCAGCTGTTGTTGAACTACACATCCCAGCATGCACTGGTACATTTGGCCATGCTAAAACTGTTGCAGGGCATTCTGGGATGTGTAGTTTAACAACGTCTGGAGGGCCGAAGGTCCAACATCCCTGCATTATATGGTAGTATATTTGATTTAAAGAAATATCTGATTGTAGCTATATTGTTATTATTGGAAGAAGTACATCCATTATTGCAGTTAGGGGGTACAGCACTATGTAATCAGGAAACACACATTAAACCAAGCCCCATACACATGGCTAACCCTTAGAACAGGGCTGGGCAATTGCGGCCCTCCAGACGTTGAGGAACTACACATCCCAGCATGCCTTGGATCAGTTTCAGCATGGCCACATAGCAAAACTAATGCAAAGCATCCTGGGATGTGTAGTTCCTCAACATCTGGAGGGCCGCAATTGCCCAGCCCTGCCTTAGAACCTTAACTGTCAATGAGCTAGTTTCTACTGTCTGCAGTCCACAAACTCCAATTCAGTCAGTTTTTACGGCAACACCTCTACAGGGCAAATCCGAGTAACCGATGCGCAAACTTTAGTGTCATGGTGACTACATTTTCGCTATTGCTGATGACACTGATTAGTATTTGGGTAGGACAGGGCTGGGCAACACTGGCCCTCCAGATGTTAATGAACTACACATCCCAGGATGCTTTGCATTAGTTTTGCTATGCGGCCATGCTGAAACTGATGCAAGGCATGCTGGGATGTGTAGTTCATCAACATCTGGAGGGCCTGTGTTGCCCAGCCCTGGTGTGGGAGCTAGTTCCCTTAACTGTGTAGAACAGCCCAAAACGTATTAATGATATGGTCACAACAGCACATATTTGTTGTAACCTGTAGCAACCAACAATATATTCACTTCTGTTAGTATAAATTGCTTTAGACTGAATAACACTAGTAGCATCGGTGTGTCTCTTTAGACTACATATGTTGTTGTTTTTTTTTTTTTTTATAACAGTTTCAAAAGTGACCAGATTTAGCATTCCATTTTAAGGGTACATATACCATTTTAAAAAAAAAATCTTTTTGATTTATTACTAGTATTTTAGACTTGTCATTTGCCAGGTTGCTAGAAAACATTGGCTTGGGGGTTTATCCATATATTTGCAAATATATATATATACCTAAGATCCCTGAAACATTGCAGGGCTTTCCCCCTACCCCCACATTTCCATTCTCTTCGCTGGACTCCCATATGTGTATTTTTCTCCCGTAGGGGCCAAAGTTTGAGTTTTTTCCAGTGGAGGTTAATGTATGTGTGTAAAATCTTGTATGGCGCACCATGAGTTGAAAAAGGTTGAAAATCACTGGTGTAAACAAATAAAAGGGCCAATTCAGAGTGCTTGCACATGTCCGAATTCGGCCCTGTTTTTGATGGTCTGCGGATGCACGTATATTCACATGTACGAATGCCTGCGACGGGTATCACACCCACCAGGGTGTTTGCATGTGCAGGGGGCAGGATCAGGGAAATGCCCAGTGTTTTTTTCTCATCCTCATGAAAATGCCCGGCGTCTCCCTGGGAACGTAGGCATGGCGTTACCTGCTGGGGGCCCACCCAATATTCAGCGATCAAATTACAAGGGGAGAAAAATCGGCAACCATTAAATGATTTCTGTCCCCTCCACCCGCATGCAAGGGGATGGTTTCTCGTACACTTCCACTTGCATTCAATTGAGGGGATGCGGTTGTGGATTATTAGGTCACCAGCAAGTTGTTAGACAGGCATTAGGTCTACACCATTAGGTCGACATGCAGGAAGGTCGACATTAATCTAAGTCGACATGCATTTAGGTTGACATGTCATTAGGTCTACACCATTAGGTCAACATGCATTTAGGTCAACATGTGTCTAGGTCGACATGCAGGAAGGTCGACATGAGTCTAGGTCGACATGGGTTAGGTCGACAGGGTCATAAGGTCGAGAGGGTCATTAGGTTGTCAACACAGTCGACATGGACATAGTTTAAAGTGCACGGTGTCCCCTCGCATGGATCGCTATGCTTCCGGCTCAGTGACTTGCTATGCTCGGCACACTATTCTATTCTCCCGCCACGCCCTAGTAGATAGTAGGGCATGAAATACTGCCTGTCGGCACATGTCGGCTCAAAAAAACAGTGAAAAGCCCCATGTTAACCTTTTGACTGTCGACGTAACCCATGTCGACCTAATGACCCTGTCGACCTAATGACTCTGTTGAGCTAACCCATGTCGACCTAGACTCATGTCGACCTTCCTGCATGTCAACCTAGACACATGTTGACCTAAATGCCTGTCGACCTAATGGTGTAGATTTAATGACTGTCTAACAACTTGCTGTAACATCATCCGGGGGGGAGGGGGCCTTCGGCAGGATGGTGCTGAACTGTTCGCTCGGCTGTGAGTATAAGCAGCCTAGCAAACAGGTCTGAATCAGGCCCAAAGTTCTCTGTTCAAATAGCAATAGCAACCATGAGTGCCGCCTGTAAGAGAAATAGTTTTTCATGGAAAACCCTATATCTCTGTAAGAACCAGAGGTGGGGCAACGACATACATACTCTGCGACTTGTCACATGCCGCTGCATACTCTTGTTCTGCTGCAGCTCCAACGTCCATGCACACAGTGATAAAGATTGGTGCATCCTTAGACGCCACCTTCGGTAGCATCATGAAACTTACAGCAGCCCTATGGCAGGTGCACTCTCTGACTATAAATTCCTATACCTGCAGCTCTGCATCTGTGCATCTGTGAAAGCAGCCGCTTGTACTGACACTCCTGCAACACTTCCATAAGATGCTCAATAAATAAATAATGTTTGCCTGCATTTCATGCAACCACCCTGGAGTTTCCATCCCTTTGCCACAACATTTCTTATACCATCCATCCCGATCGCAACAGCACCTTTGGGCATACACTCCGTGTAACTCATGCGCCATATAAGTGTTTAGATATCATTGCACAGGGTCACAGGGGACAAGCCTGGTGCTGTCCCCTGTGACCCTGGGCTGTGGTCACCGGGCTGATCTTGGTGTAAAAAATAGAACAATAAACTATTGTTTTAAACTGTGGAACTATGAGTCCCAGCAAGCCTCCCCTGCAAGCTGGGACTTGGTGAATCACAAGTCCCAGCCTGTGGGGCATTAAAGGGCCCGCTGGGTCTTGTAGTTCCACAGTAAAAAAAATAGTTAAATAAATACACACTGACACATAAGAAAAATAAAAGTTTAATACATCCATTACACACACACTGATACTTACCTATCTTGATCCCGTAGGTAGGTCCCAGAGTCTTGATCCGGTGCCTTGTCCTGGTTCCGGATCATGTCGTCTTTCTTTACCATGTCGATCTTCATGTCGGCGTCGGCGTCAGGTCCGGGTCCAAAGAAATCCATGGCAGCTTGAAAAAGAAGCCAGAAGATGGAAGAAGATGGAAGAATGCCTGGACTACGTCGGACCAAGCCAGAAGAATTTCCATGGAGGACCTGGGTGAGTTGGATTTCCTTCCACAGGTCCACCATGGATTTCTTCGGACCCGGACCTGACGCCGACATGAAGATCGACATGGTGAAGAAAGACGACATGATCCGGAACCAGGACAAGGCACCGGATCAAGACTGGGCGAACAATTTCAAACTATTTTCAAAGTGTTTTTTTCACCGTTTGGATGCATTTCCCCGGGTGTCCTGCGGGGGGGGCGCAGTTCCCCGGACCCGGGGGTGACCTCCCCCAGGCCCGGGCTACCTTCCCCGGGCAGCGTGGGGTGGAAATATGGAAGTTTTTTTTTTAGGGGGGAAGACGCTCGAACGTGCCCAGGGACACTTCCACAGCCCTGGGCATGAATCCCGGGGAAGAGTGGGCGAACAATTTTAAACTGCTTTCAGTGTTTTTTTCACCGTTTGGATGCATTTCCCTGGGTGTCCTGCGCAGTGCCCCGGACCCGGGGGTGACCTCCCCTGGACCCGGGGGTGACCTCCCCCGGACCCGGGCTACCTTCCCCGGGCAGCGTGGGGTGGAAATATGGAAGTTTTTTTTTCATTTGTAGCAAATACCGTTGTAGCAAATACCGTTTCTGAGCTGTTCAGACTGCAGGGAAAACGGCTCAGAAACGTGTAGGATCCTGCTTTTAACACGTTTCAAAATACCGGTATTTTGTAACCGGTAAATTGATTGTGGAGCTTTCATATTGCAGCTGGTACCGTTTTAAAGCAGTTAAAAATCGGCAATATGCCGTGTTAAAACTGCAATGTGAAAGGGGCTTTAGGCAATGTGATATTAGTGGTATTAGATAAAGTATACAATTTTTTTTTTTATATATATTGAAATATGAGTCAATGTTTTAAGAAGCAAAGCTTTACAGTGGCGATTACCCTGATTTTACATATATTTCAATGTAATCTGTAACCAAAGCAAATACTTAGGGCCCCAATAGTAGAATGACACAGTACCTATGCTATGTTAACACGTTACAATCCTAATAAGGGATTTTATCAGAATGGCAATAAGCTAGCTAGGTACACACCTAAAGATTTACTTGTCTGGTGGGAACAAAAATCTGGTAATGTATGGGCATAGGACAATCAACCATTTGCTCCCAAATGCTGAAAAAGGTTTTAAAAAAAATTGTTTGGTTAAATTTGCTAAATCAAATGGATTTAACCAATTTGTCTCATTGGCCAGTGTCTGTTTCTAATGTTTGGGAGCAAATGTTCAATTTTCAAATGCTCCCCAACATTACCAGATTTTTGTTCCCACCAGACAAATATTTAGCTGTGTACTCAGCTTAAAAAAGAGAGGAACCTTGCAATTTTAGGACTGAGCAAAGTCCCAACACCACAAAAGTCTGCCGAAAAGTAGCACTTTTTAAATGTTACATTCCCTGAAAGCTTGAAACTAACCAGAAAAAATACCCCCTGTTACAAAGATCCTGAGAATACAAATAAAGCTGTTTTCAGACAAGCTGCCACTGTTCCAGAGTTATCGTCCTGTAAAACTGCTGTAGATTTAAAAATCACATGTAGAAAAGTAACTTCATTCAGCTAAGGGCTACTAAAATATTTTTCTTTAAAATAGCTGGTGGGTATATGAGTATATTCTCAGCAGTAGTGCAGTTCATTTCTATTTTATTTACTGTTGGTATAATGCAGGAGTGGGGAACCTTTTGTATGGCAAGGACCATTTATATGGCGGGAAAATCCTTCGGGGGCCATATGTAAAAATGTATCTTACAAATTGTCCTGCTGCAGCCGTCCCTCGCTCCGGCGGCTGCCGCTGAATAGGACTGACAGTCTCCGGCTGCTGTTGATTAAGAGGAATCTCGCGAGAATTTCCCTGTACTTGAGTCCCGGCAAAGCCGCCAGGTGGGTAAGAGGGCCACTCAGACAGGCTATGGGGGCCTGAGGTTCCCCACCCCTGGTATAATGTAACATTTGCTATTCAAGTAGCACAATTACATTTGTTTGTGTTTATTGACATATGCACGGCCTTATGCAACTTTTGCGAAATATATTGGATTACAACAAGGGGGTGGGTTTAGGGGCCAGTTACAGGTAACTTTTGTGTCTCTTATTTTATTTATTACACAGTCTCTTATTCAGCGCAGCAAGTTCCAGTGCACTTTACAGTTGAAAGATGTAAATGGAAAATAACTTGTTAGTTACAGGTAGGAGGGTTCTGCTCTTGTAGGCGGATTCGGGAGAGAGGTTTAGCAAGATTAAAAACCTTTCTTACCTTGTGTCCTATTTTTTAAAAGTGGTTTCAGGGGTTGTCACCCCTCCATCTTACCGCTAGGCAGGGGCCTGCTGGATTCTGGGGCTGCTTGGAAGCTCCATGGGTGCTGTGGGGTGCAAGGGCTGCTGGAAGATGTAGTTCTCCAAATATCCAGCCCCAGAGGGGGAGACACTACACCTAGGTTCTGATTAACTATAGGCTGATCAGGCTTCAGCCTGTAGTGCTAATATAGATGCTGTGGCTGTACCTAGAAGCCACAGCAGGGGGTGGGGGCGGGGAGCCGGATCTCTGCAGAAACCAAGCGGACAACATGGAATCTGCATAAATGGCCACCGCCTTCCAGGAAACAGAATTCTAGCGTCTGTCAGGGGAAAGCAGCTTGCCCAGCGCTACCTGGAAGTGCAGATTTTGGAATCACAGGTGCGCTCTGAGCAGTAACCTCCTGGCCAGAGCATTTTACTTTCCTGGCAACAAGCATTTAATCCCTGACAATGAGCAAGAAACTCCCTGGCAACAAGTTTATGTAACCTGAAGCAATGAGCATGTAAACTCAGGCAAGGAGCATATGTAACCCCAGGCCACAAGCAAGTAACCTCTGGCAACAAGCATGTAACCTCTGGCAATGAGCATGTAACCCCTGGCACTGAGCATGTTAACCCTGGCAATGAGCACGTAAGAAAAAAAAATATTATTAATGTGCCGGGAGAGGGGATGGGGCGGCCACTTCTGTATTAGCCTAGGGTGGCTGGAACCCTTTATCACACCCTGACTACAACAGGGTTCATACACATACACACACACACTCACAGACATTCATACACACAATGACACTGTTTTGGAAGATGAGTAACTACTGACCAATTAAGTTCATTAGAAACTTACAATTGTTTAATTAATTCACAGGGGGTTTCCAATGGGGTGCTAGAGCAAGTCCTGGTGATTTTTTCTAAGAATAATAATCTTGCTCTGGAGATGATGGACAAGAACTGCTCACCATTCACATACAGTATAAAGCCGTACTGTAAGCCGTAAACAATATAAACCGAAGCCAATACACATAATTAAGGGGCAAAATAAACTATAGGTAAATAGAAATGAGAAAATAAAAGAGCAAATATGTATGAATACACAACTATAAAGAAAAAGTCTTTCCATGCCGACAAGGAGATAGGAGTTAGTTAGGGATGCTTATGGACACTAACAGGCCATAGAGGGGAAAGAACTAAGCAATGATGATTGAGGTGGACGGAGATGAGTAAAATGTTGGGACGGAAATGGTGATGTTAGGATAGCAGCCGATGTAGTAGGTGTAGGGTTTAGCGGATGGAGACGGAAAAGCATGAAAAGGTGACTACTGTGGAAGAGCTAAATAGACTGGAGGTATGTAGCACGTCTGGTTAGGCAGGGCAGTCAGTTACAAGGTGGCGAACAAGACTGGCACAGAAGGCTTAGAGTAAGGTGGTGGTAGGAAAGTGAAAGCTCATTAACATAATTTTGTGGGTAATTTGGGGAGTACTCTCTGCAGTGTTGGAGATATAGGAGGGGTAGGCTTTATAGGTTCATAGATAACACAAGTTGCCTACCCTTGTTTATCAGGAAGGGCAACCTGTGGTACTACAGCTGCTGTGGAGCTATACATCCCAGAATGCACTCCTGCAGCATGGCCTAACAGCAAGACTGTGGCAGGGCATGGTGGGGGATGTATTTTCACAGAAACTGGAGTGTCAAGGGTTGCTGGCACCTGTCTTGGCATAAGAAGGTCTTGCTCTTCCCGGCACCAATGGTGGGCAAATACCCATCTTTGTCCATGCTATACGCCTGACAAATCAGTGGTTCTCTACCAGTATGATACGGCGCAGCT
The DNA here is from genome assembly GCF_055691185.1 of Crinia signifera. Lineage (NCBI taxonomy): Eukaryota > Metazoa > Chordata > Amphibia > Anura > Myobatrachidae > Crinia > Crinia signifera. The sequence goes on along the minus strand of NC_139217.1, from coordinate 59,860,529 downwards.
GATAGTGAGCCCACTACAGTGGTTCCCTACAGTATGTAGCAAGTTGTTAGTTACTGTACCTAGATATCTGTTCCACACTAACAGCATATGCCTGCTTCTAGCATTCTGCACAGATTCACAATTCCTGGCAGAAGCTGCAACTTGGATGCCAGCATCCTTAGATCAATATTTACACCGCAAGTCCCTTGTATATGTCAGATCTAAGTATGTCCATTAGGGCAATCAAATACAGGAGTTGGCCTGTGACTATTAGAGGATTGCCACAAACACATCCCCCTTCCTCCCCTCTCCTTCCTCTTGATAAGGTGACATCAGGTCATCCACAACTCCAATTAAGGGGTGCAGTTTCCTTGATGAAGAGAACCTCCCATTTAACCTTTGTCATGCTTTTGTGATGTCACCAGGCTTTCAGCTGCTCCACACTTCATGTCAAGGTACAAGTGAGGAGATGACGGAGTAGCTGACATTCTGCTTAAGCCCTTACAGTATCTGTTCCTACCATCTGGCTATGTTTAAGTCTAGATTTGACATATCACTGGCAACAGTGTTGGTACAATCTATGGATCTAACACCAATACACGGGTCGTTGCCTTAACACAGAATCTGTGTCAACTTTTAAATGTCACACAGATCAAATACCTGGGGTCGAGACTAATGTTATTCCCAAGACCACGTCTTGCAGTGTGAAAGGTGCCGTCCTAGGTATTACCTTAGTCTCGACTAGGGTTAAATTCCCAGGGCACCAAACCCATGTTGGCCCCTTTAACACTTATTTTTTAAGAATAAACTAGGTACTTGTGTAGTTTCACGGTGGCAGTTACTTAGTCAGCGTAGCGTCCCTGTCAGAATGAGCGTAGTGTTACCGAGGCCAGCGTAGTTAAAAGTAGCGTAGTGTTTCTGCGAGCATCCCTGTCAGAATCAGCATAGCTTAGTGTTCCCGCGGCCGCCTAACGTAGCCAGCGTCCCTGTCAGAGCCAGCGTACTGTTCCCACGGCCAGCATAGCAGTCAGCTGTATGCAGTACATTGTATTATTAACTAAAATCCAGTTACCAGTTAACACATGTCGGCATTACTGTCTCAGATGTATGATATGACAGGTGTGAATGTGTTCCTGAAACACCCCCACTATCCGCGCCAGCCTGAAGTGTGGTGAGCGCAGCGAGCGGATGTGTTACGAGTCCTCCTGACCTATTTCTACCCCCACTATCCACGTTGGCGTGGAGTTGACTTTATAAAGTGTGGCAAGCGCAGCGAGCCACCGAGCCCGAAGCGTGGCGAGCAGACGTGGATTAATTTACATGTAAACACTTTATATAATCACCTTCACGCCAACGTGGATACTGGTGGTATGACAAGGTCGGGAGGACGCGTAATGTGTCCCCTCGCGGGGCTAGCTGCACTCGCCACGCTTCAGGCTGGCGTGGATAGTGTGGGTTTCAAATGGAGGCATTTGACAGTATGTAACATGGAGCACTGGCAAATGCCTCCTTTATTGTGCAAGAGACGCACTTGCATCCGCACCCCATCTTTGTGCAGGAGATGCATGCGCTACCGAACCCCTAACCCTGTCAGCAGGGTTGCTGTACCCTGCCGCAATAGTTACTCATACGCAGAAGCGTATCAGACGCTTCTGCGTCTCAGACGCTCCTGCATCTCAGACAGATGGAGCGCCTCTCCGCCGGCACCTGCATGATCCCCTCTCAAATCACACTGAGCCGTATCACTCCACCGCTCTCCTCACAAATAGATTTCACACACATGGCACTCTACCATTCCGCCTTCTGTCACAGGGCTGTGCTACAGCATATTATTTATTTGTATTATGATCCTTTCAATGTACAGCGCTGAGTACTATGCAGGTGCTATATTGATAATGGCTCCTAACTGACATTTTATAAGCACAGCCTGTAACATAGTAGCTGGGATCTGGTGCATTATCTCTCTACAATTTAGCATTCTCCAAGGCTTAGTGCATCTCCTCTGAATGGTCATAAGAACTTTGAATAGGTGCAAACTGTAAGCTTGCGAGCAGGGCCCTCCTACCTCTATGTCGGTTTGTTTCTACCTAGTTTGTTTAATCACTGTGGTTTCCAATTGTAAAGCACAACGGAATATGCTGCGCTATATAAGAAACTGTAAATAAATGATAAATAATATATAAATATGTTGTTATGATATATAAGAACTACGGGCCAAAAAACTCTGATCAGCGGACATCGATGATCGGCAATCCATCATGGAACTGAGAATAAACAACGGGGTTTATTAACTAAAGGTGGCCATACAGCTACACAGGGCCGGTGCTAGGGTGTCCGGCGCCCTCCTGCAAACCATAAATTTTGCGCCCTTTTACATTGCTATTGCAACAAGCTGCAGCCCGATTGTGGGAGTGTATGCAACATGCGATCCTATGGAGGATCTCGGGTGCATGTACATGTATGCATACACCATCTCAGTGCTGTGCCCGCAAAATGTTGCAGGCACTAAAGGTGCCCATAGACGCTGCGAGAATCGCATACGTTATGGGCTAGATCGCATCGCACGGCATGCATGCAATGTGTGTGCGATGCGATCCGAAAGCAGTACAAAAAGTATGTGCAGCACATACTTTTTGTACTGTGCGATGCCCACAGGGGCGCACATCACATCGCACGCTGCTATTGCAGCGTGTATGGCCACCTTTAGGCACATAACCCAGCCCATTGTTTAAAAAGTGTCTAAATTAATATTAAAAAATCTACAATTATTAAAAAATTTGTTATAAACATGTATAATAACAGACTCACTGTTCTTTTGCTGTTTAACTCTTGTGCAGTCCCTCCTCTTCTATCTGCGTAGGCAGGACACTGAGGACGCCATTACACCCCTCTCATGACTAAGGTGGAAAGGAGGGGAGAGACGGAGGAGATGGAAGAAGAGGGGAGGAGATAGAGGGGGCAGAATGTTGAGGACTGGCAATGGAACTGGCACAGCACACTGAGAAGAGGGAAGGAAGGGCGGTGCTGCTGCCTGTTCGTCATTTGATTGACAGGCGCAGGGAGCAATGGGTAGGGGGCGGATCCGGACATGACATGTCATCCAGGCATTTACAGACAGCGCTACATGCCTCAGCGCAAGTGTCCGTGAGGAAGAGGGAGGCAGGTCACAAGAGGAGGACTGTGTGTGCGTGGTGCAGGAAGCTGCTCAGGCTCTCCATACTGCCGTCCACTGTCAGACAGGCGCTGTGGGCAGGAGGCAGTGATCGTTAGGGCTGAGGCAGCTTTAGCAGAGCAGGGAGGGAGACAGTGCCTTTTCAGCATGGCGCCTCCCTGCTTTGCAGGAGCTGCTGAGTGGGTAGCGCCGGCCCTGCAGCTACAGATGGATTGTCAGATTGGGCTGGTTGGAACAAAAACCTGGTAATATCTGAATGACAGTTTTTGGCAGTTTTCCAGCATTTCAAAGCAAATGGTCAACTGTCATCTGCTCTCATCCATTACCAGGTTTTTGTTCCAACCAGACAGATCTGACAATCAATCTGATTGGAGTTCTATTGAAGATCGGATGTTGCTATGGGTAACCAATTATATTCTAGTATCTTCTACAAGGTGATAAATAAATAAAAAGTACATTCTGATTGGTTGCTACTATGGGAAACATAACATCTCAGTAAATAAACGCCTTCATGTTAAAAATCCCGACTTGCAGATCCTAATCATTTTTTGGTCAGAATCTTCAAATCAAGGATTCCAATCGGAAAATGGCCTGATTCTCCCCTGATGTATGGGCAGGGCCGGAGCTACCATTAGGCAACCTTAGGCATTTGCCTAGGGCGGTGCCAAATGGAGGGCGGCACCGCACGTTGCCGATGAATACTATAATTCCATTGCTATGTACCTTTCTCTCCCACACATCCGCCCCCTCTGATTATCCCTCCCAGCAACAGAATAGTAGTCACTCGATTCGCCGGTATTCACATGCCGCCGCTGCACCATCCATTTTCTCCAGACCATCCCCCCTCTGCCCCATACCCTGTTACTTTAACTTGTACAGCGGCAGGAGGCGTCGCGCCGGTCATAACGCTGTCATTGACCGGCGCTTTCCTGTCTCCTCCTGTTGCTGCTGATGCCGCCGAGGAGTAATAGAGCTGAGCCCGGTGCCCAGCAGGTGGCTGTGAGACTTGTCTTCCGTCATCGCTGGGCGAGCGCAGAGAAGCCGCCTGCATCCCGGCCGTGGACTATCCAGTCAACTTATACATCCCGGCTGTGGTGAGTCCTCTCATTCCTGGCACACACTGTGAACATCCGACCAACTATATGTGATAATGTGCACATGCCGGCTGACTTGGACATTTAGATAGTTATTAATATGTATGTCAAGGTTGGTGCGGGGCGGGGGCGGGGGCGGGGGGGGAGATATTAGTGTACCGAGCCCCAATAGTTCTGTTGCCATCCCTGCCCACATTTCAGCTGACCTCAGAATAATCCCCCACCCACATGTTGCTTGCCACCTGTCTCACCACTGGGTGCAAGCAGGCCCTGGAGCTGCTAGAGGATGGGGATGTCACTTTCACCTGGGTTACAAAGATCTTCCACAAATACCAGCTGATCCATCCCCCTTTAAAGCCAGCCCTAACTGGAATCAGCAACATGTAGTACAATCCCATATTAGCCTATGCAAGCCATAACCATATAGAATGGTATACCTACGATATCCAGGATGCTCACAGTCAAAAGACCGATCCCAGCATCCCGATGTGAAAAAATCTCAACAGGGGCTTGGTATGTACCATAATCCTATCCCCCTACCCCCGTACCCTAACCATCCCTTGCAGCAACCTAACCATCCCACCCACAGCCTGACCCTAACCCTCCATTCTAGTTCATAAACTTAACCCCTGTACCCCACCACCTAAAGCGTACCACCTGCCCCACAGCATACTGTACCTCCACCTTCTAATTGCCAAACCCACTCTCCCTGCAGTCTAACCATATCCCCCCTCCCACAGCCTATCTGTAGTCCCCCCACTAGTGCCTTAATCTAACCCCCTTTCCTGGCCCGCCCGCTACTGCTCCCCAAATTGTCAGCAACAGGGATGATGGCTGCATGGAATTTATTCACGCAGGCATATATATATAAATGATACGCAGATACACACCTCCCCCTAGTCATAACTCCTAACAGTAACACCATGATGGTAAATCAACCCTAATATCCTATCCCTAATACTTTAACCCGATCCACCAAACTTACTTTCTGAGATGCCATATCCTCAAAAACTGAGGGGATCGCTATTTTGGCAGGGAGGGGGGGGGGGGGGGGGTGTTGCGCTGACAATTTGCCTAGGGTGCCAAGAAACCTTGCACCGGCCCTGTGTATGGGCCCCTTAAGCATAGGATACATCTCCATGCCCAGGAATGTGTTACACATTTACACTCACTGCTGGCGGAGTTACAAATGTAAACTTGAAGGGATTGATAAATGGAGAATTGAAGGAGCTTTCTGTGAAACACAATAACAGATAATGGATAATGTTCTTTTTTTCCCCCCCTCTCAGTGTCACAGGCAGTTGTGGAAATTGCTGTGGTTTGATTTATAGTTTGCTTGAAAACACAACTTGACCATGTTATTCCTGACACTTTCTCTGACTGACACACTTCCTGATCTTTGTGCAACACAAACAAAAAGTGTCCCGAATAAAGCACCTGTGTGCAGGCAGCATGCAGAGCCTCAGTGACCTGTGACTCAATGCTCGGTGACAAGCTGCTGAGGGAGGCTAATGGGAACACTGTGCCCCTCAACACATAAAGGCCAAGATGAATAACACCTTTTAAATGGAAGCGCTGAACACGCATAACGAAGTCTCTGACACAAAGAATGCACAGTCCGGGCACTACCGTCGCAGTAAAAGCACCACGAGGGGTGGTGAGAATACACGGCCACATGGCTGTCTCACAGGCAATACTTTCAAATGAATGGTAATCTAATAAAAGGTGCATATACAAATAACAGAAAACAAATGTTGCGCGCACATTGCACCACAATAGATCAACATGAATGAAACTGTAATAGTGAGATTTTACATTTGGCATAGGTTCCTTGATTGGGCCAGTAATCCCTTTTTCACAGCAACAAATGGAATTGGTGCATAGATGATTTTAATTTCATCTGGCCTGGCGATATAACAGAGGATGCCAAGAATTCATACGCTGTCTTAATGCTAATAAACATTATATGGGATTTTTATATATATGCATACGGTCAGCCAAACATCTGTGGTGTTTTTGGAAATTCTAATTAAGGCTGTTACCCCCCATTTGAATTTTAGTATCAACTTCAAGGAAATAGCCCTCTTCCCTCCTGTTGTCACAGCCCTCTTCACTTCACATTTCACTCACTGCTCTCCCATACTCAAACACTCAGTGACCATCCAGTGAACATCTTTGTCCGCATACTCATCTCCATCTTTGACCACCAGCCCTTGGGCCAGATTCTCTAAGCCTCAAAAGTGATAAAATGGAGAGTGATAAACAGCCAGCCAATCATCTCCTGTCTGACATTTTTCAAACACAGTCTGTTACATGGCAGGTAGGAGCTGATTGGCTGGCTGTTTATGACTCTCCATTTTATAATTTTTGAAGCTTAGAGAATCTAGCCCCTTAGTAGTAGTACATTGATCAAGTCCTCACTACTTACATTTAAGCTGTAATGTGTATTGAACTGTGGCATTAATTTTACCTGTAATCTGTTATTTATTTTTCAACAATCCGTGCCCGCTTTCGACAATCGGCGGAGTTTCCTTCACTCATTGAACATTGAATTCCGGCTGTCGAGTTACAGTCGAACTGAATGAAAATGGCCCAGGATTCTGACTGGCGTTCCAACAGTTGGAGCCTCGGATTGAATACCTCTGTTAGAGGTAAAGTTTAAATACCCTAAGGCTCTTACAGGCAGATTAATCAACAAGCGAATGATAAATGATCCAGCCAAACAACTCCGGACTGCAATGTATTAGAATAATGACAGTTAGGGGCTGGTTGGCTGGATCACCACACGTATATCAATCATTGATAAATATTGAAAAATAAACTAGCCCTTAACAGGGGGAAAGGTCAAAGCATTAATGTAATAGAGGCCCATTAAAATGACATAGCTTACATGCTATATAAAGATTTTGAGCAGTATTCAATGCCCTGAAGGCGAGTCATCAATGGTGAGAAGTGACGATAACTCGCCATTAGAGTATTCAACTCACTACCCTGAGGCGAAAGTTCAGTCGCCATTTCCACCTTGCTGGTTCCCTGAGGCGAGGTGGAAATGGCAAATGTGGTAATTAAAATGGAGAGGCTCACCACAAAATGCGGCGGACTTGCTGCTTGACGGCGAGGATGGCTTATATGGATAGATGTAGGATGCGATAGATGTATTTCATTTAGATAATGATGGAGGCAGGATAGCTTTCTTCCCCAAGCCTTTTTACATTTATACAATGAAAACGTATTTATTTTTACTCTTTTGGTTTTAATTTTTTTTGTATGTTTTTTTTAGTATGTTAGTATGTATATTTTGGCAGGTTTATCATTGTTGAACATTATAATTGCAACATTTTTCTATTTTAACATTTATATATCATTTTCATATTTGACCGGTTAATATTTTTCATATGCTTGATGTGTTTATCATAATGTACTAATGTCTGAATACTTAATTTTGCTTTCAATATTGGGCTGTTTATAAAGTTGTCTTGTAATAAAGTAATGTTTGCCAATGCATTACAATGCAAACACACACAGCCAATGTAACCCTTGTTATCATTCAGTTGATGTACATTGTTTGCAGATGTGATCTTTTGTTTTTGCCAATAAAACTATAATATCAACTGATCAATGAGACTTTTTTTTGCAGTGTTTCCCATCTATATTATAAAGACAATGACCACAGCAGTGGTAGAGGTCAGTGGTTAGCAGTGTTCCAGATGTGCAAGATTTAGTCATACACTGCTTTTATTAGCCTTCCATTGTCTCCAGGATAGATCCAGAGCCAAAACATCTGATTCATCTATTGTGCATCTTCAGGAATATTACAGCCGCTCCAGGAGACCCTGCTCCAATTCTCAGTTTATTCAGCAACCCATGATCTAGTTTTTTAATGGCTGCTCAAGGAACCCTTGCTCCAGTTTTACACTGCTCCAAGAACCTCTGCTCCAAGTCTACAGCTGCCACATCAGTCCATGCTCCAGTTCTAAAGCAGCTCTAGGAACCCATGCTCCAGTTATACAGCCTCTCCAGCAACCCATGCTTCAGTTTTAAAGCTTCTCCAGGAACTCCTATTCCAGTTATACGGTCTCCCCAGCAACCATTGCTTCAGTTCTAAAGTTACTGCAGGAACCCTTGCTCCAGTTTTACAGTGCTCCAAGAACCTTTGCTCTAAGTCTACAGCTTCCACAGCAGTCCATGCTCCAGTTCTAAAGCAGCTCTAGGAAAGGCCACTCCAGTTATACTCGAACAACCCTTGCTTCACTTCTAAAGTTACTCCAGGAACCCTTGCTCCAGTGTTATATCATCTCCAGCAACCCTTGTTCTAGCTCTATAATTGCTCCGGAACCCTTGCTTCAGTTCTATAGAACTGAACTTTCTCCTAGAACCCCTGCTCCTGGTTTTGAGATGTTCCAAAGTAGTTCCTTGCAGCTATTTTTCAAAACATTCGGAACTATAAGATATTTGTATATCTATTATTATCTATTCTCATTAGCTGTAGTGTTCATCTTATTTAATGTAGCTTATTTGATTTTTTTTCATACAACTGGATTGAAATAGTAGGCTAACTTAAACTGTCATATTAATATTTAAGATCATTATCGCCTTCAGTTCTTAGAACTAGCTCCAGATTTTGGTCTAAGAGATAAACAATCAAGAATAATTTGGCCTTCTGCTAGGGTATAATTCAAGGAGTTCCATATGTGTTGAGCATTTAAGGACCCTTTAACACTTCTTCACATCAAATTTGGTGGGATTCCAAAGGAACAAATGAGATGCAGCTTGTACTAGAAGTGGTTGATTTGGTGGATGAGTGATTTTGCCTACCGGGCCTTTATTAACCTGGAGAGAGTCCAGACAGAAAGAGCGTTCTTCCTGCTTTTCATCATGTGTGACTAGATGTTGGAGCATATCTTTAAGAAAGGGGGGAAATCCATGTTTTCTGGGCCAGAACATATTTCCAGGGCTTTAACTACTTAGGTGGTATGCCCGGAAATCTCGCGGAGTGAGCTGTTCTGCAGGAGCGGGCTCTCCCAGAAAGTTTCCGGACAAACCACTGATGAACAGGTGTGCTCCAGTGGTGCACCACTGGAGCACCACCATTTGGCAGCTCCAGCACTCCCCCTTCATGGCTCCAACCCTCCACCCATCATCCACCCTCTGATGCATATCTTCCTCCCTGCTGGTTCCCTGTTGCCGCTCCTCCCTGCTGCTGCTCAGGGAAGTTTGAGGACACTCGGGAGTGCTCGGGGTTTCGTGTGTTCGGGCGCCTGAACATACAAAAGACTGCGCACTGAAGACCCAAGTGCACACGAGCAGCAGGGATCAGGTGCATGAACATATGGATGCCCAGCAGCCCAAGCAAGAAGCAGCAGCCCCAGAGTGGTGAGTATTTCTGGGACAGGACAAACCTGCACTGGTAAGTTTGTCCTGCCTCAGAGAAAACCACCAATCAGGGGATCAAACATGGGATCAAATCACAAAATTATGGTTTGCATTGTTAAGTCATAGGGGATTATTTACTAAAATGGGGGTTCTATTAAAGATGGAATGTTCGTATGGGCAACCAATCAGATTCTATATATATTATCTTCTAGAAGATGCTAAATAAATTATTACTATTATTGTTTATTTATATGGAGCCACAAGGGTTCCGCAGCACCTAACAATACATAAATGAGCAAAAAAGAAAACAAATAACAAATTATAGTACAAGGTAAATACAGTCAGTTCCATCAGGGGGCAGAACACTGAAGCAATTGATCTTCCCATCTTCAATAGAACTCCCATCTTATTAAATAAACACCATATAGTCTGGCAAGTCTCCTGGTCACAGCCATTGGTGAAATGAAGGCATAACATACACAACAGAAAATAACATAACGTGATAGTCTTGAAAAATAGAAAAATTAAGTAGATTTATTTAAGTGGGATAGGAGGGTGTTATTCCAGGGCAGGTCTCTTTATCAAAATGTCAATCACTATAGTAATATAGCAATTTATACCCCTTTTACACCGCCTCAAAACTTCGGGTCAGAGGCGGGTCAGAGGCGGTGTAAATGGGACACGCCGTGTCCCTTTACACGGGACTTCTACCCAGGTCCTGACCTGGGTAGAACATGGCTAGGACCTGGGTAGAGGGCGGTGTAAATGGGTACGCCGGGTCGGATGACTGCTGCGTCCTCAGGTTGGACGGGGGGGGGGGGGGGAGACAGACAGCCTGCGCTGCTGTCTGCTATACTCTGCAGACAGCAGCGGCGGCAGGGGAGGAGGTGAATGGATGCCTGTGTGTGGCATCCATTCACCGCCATGACGATGGCTGGGGGGTTGCATGGGGGCTGGGGGTAGCCCAGCAGCTTACCTTGGTGCTGGGCTGCCCCCAATACGGCGATCGGTGTATCCGGTGGGGATCACCGCGGTCCCGGCGCTTGGAGATGATGTCCTCTCCAAGCGCCGCCTCCGTCTAGTGTAAGTGGAGTAAATCCCGGATCCGACCCAGCTTGGATCCTTCTTCCAAATGCCGGGTCGGATCCGGGATTTTTGGTGTAAAAGGGGTATTAGTTAGCAATACAGTATGAATAGGAAATGGACAAAAATCCTATCCAATGGTTATACAGGCTTCTTTGTCATTGCTGCTGTAAGCACTTCTTTGGCTATAATTAGGAACCTGGCAATTTATTTACTTAAATCCCACAAAAACCTTTGCAAAACATGGATATATGAAAGTTCTGTCATTAGTGTACTCTGATGGTGAATGATCGCTTGTCTATAACATGCATGTATTTGTAATCCACACTTGGTAACAGCAATAAGCTTATCATCTACTGCTTTCCTGATTACAGGGAGCAATAGCGTTGGTTTTCCAATGATATGGCACAATAAACACAGTTCCACTTGCAATATAGTCCTAGAAAATGTAATATTGTAGGTTTAAATCTCATGTCCAAATTGTCAAAGCATTGTCACTTTCCAAAATTTACAGACTACAGTATTACATTGGCCACACATCTGGATAAATAACATCTCCAATCTGTAAGAATATATATATAAACAAAATGTAATTGGGTACTTGTTTCCTAGCACGGCGCCCGTCAGGGTTGATCGCATGCCATAAGTTAAGGTACTTAAGGCATGTGATCGATGCGATGGACGCGATTTTCTGTCAATTACCAGCTTAATTGCCGGTAAAAGTTTAAAATCGCGTTGATCGCGTCCATCGCGGGCCACGCGCGATGCGACCGACGTGATCAACGCGATTTTCCCCTAGAGAACAATGTTAATTGAGTTTTTAAGGTAAAATCGCGTTGATCGCGTTGACCGCGTCGGTCGCGGGCCACCCGCGATGCAATCGATGCGAGCAACGCGATTTTACATAGGAAACAATGGGAAATGGGCCAATATGGCCAATTTCTCATTGTGTATGCCCCCGTCATGGGTATTAACTATGGTTAATGCCCCCCCATTGTTAACGCCACCCCACTATTGACGCCAACCCGAAGTGCGGCGAGCGCAGCGAACCCGCAAGGGTCGGCGGTACGCGTCATCCGACCTTTTCATACCCCCACTATCCACGTCGGCGTGGAGTTGATTTTCTAAAGTGAGGGGACGCGCATAACTTCACAGGTATACGCGTCCCCTTACAAGGCTCGCTGCACTCGCCACGCTTCGGGATCGGTGGCTCGCTGCGCTCGCCACACTTTATAAAATCAACTCCACGCCAACGTGGATAGTGGGGGTATGAAAAGGTCGGAGGACGCGCACCGCCGTCCCTAGCGGGCTCGCTGCGCTCGCCACACTTCGGGTTGGCATCAATAGTGGGGTGGCGTTAACAATGGGGGGGCATTTCAACCATGAGGGGGGTTTTCAATTAAAAATTGGGTTTTGGGCCTTTTTACATAGAAATCAATGTAAAATTGGGTCTCAGGAACCAATTTACATTGATTCCAATGTAAAAATCGCGTCGATCGTTTGGCATGCGATGCGATCAACGCGATTTTTGCAGCCGCGACCAATACAATCAAAATCGCGGGCGCCGTGCTAGGAAACAAGTACCTATAATTGTACTAATTAATAATTCAAATGTCACAGCACCCTGAATTTTTCATACTGTAAAGAAGAGCTCCGAATACACAACTTACATGTATTCAGTTAATAATATTTGTATGCAAAGCAATAAATGTCAACAGCCAGTCATAAATGTTCTTTGTGGTTTATTATGTTTGTTATGTGTAAATGTGTCCTATAATAGTTGGGTGCTGCTGTGTTATAAGGGAATATATTTCTAGATTTTAAGGGCTAAATTTGTATAAATACGTTATCGTCAATCTATGTACACATAATACTCCTACTTATGCTGCTTTCCCATTGCAAAATGAAGATTAGCATCGTGACTTGGAAACGGTTCAGTCCCGGAGCGAACCTTCATTTTAGGATGTTCATAAATGTAATGTATAAAAGAGAATAAATCAAAGGTCTTATGAACTGTTATACCCAATTTGCACACACTGCACACTTTTAATAAATACTGTGTTCATTATTTTAATGCAAAACTTGCCTAACAATTTCTCAGTTAGCATACGTAAGTGTCAGTTAGCATACGTAAGTGTCAGTTCGCATACGTAAGTGTCAGTTAGGCAGAGCCGGCCTTAGCCTAAATGATGCCCTAGGCAAGATTTTGGCTGGTGCCCCCTAGCACCGCCACTAGTTCCGCCTCTGACCCTGCTCCCCTTTCCCAGCACCATCAACCCTCATCATAGCAGTCATCATTTTGGTGCTCCTACCCGCAATATTTTAAATAGAAACAGTGCACACATTTTGTGCGCAGCCCAAACAGGGGTGTGTTCTTGCTGGGAAGGAGCATGGCCACACAATTTTACCCCCAATTCAAATTGTGCCACACAGTAGTTATTCACATTATAACATGCGAGGGTGTCCCTTATTCACGTTACATCACACTGTAGTACCACCTTATATACATTACTCCTCACATTATACCCTTAGAAAAAAATCCGGAGAAAATATTGTATTTTAATCACCTCCATGGCCACACTGCAATCCAGCACAAAGCAGTGTGTGCTGGGCAGAGGAGAAGAGCTGCAGCTGCTGCTGTCACTTAAGGGGAGGCCCCACTGGGGCCTCCCATCAGACTTTGGCCTGGGTAATTTGTACCCCCTACCCCTTTCTCTCGGCACCCCTGATAATACCACACAGTAATGCCCCTTACACATAACACACATTATTAATGTCCTTATAACCATAATGTCCCTTACACATTATGACAACCTTTATTAATGCCCTTCATACACATAATGACACACATAATGCCCCTTACACATATGTTGCACATTATTAATGCCCATTACACATATGTTGCACATTATTAATACCCTTATACATGACACACATAATGCCTGTTACACATATGTCGCACATTATTAATGCATTTATACATGACACACATAATGCCCCTTACACATATGCCGAACACTATTGCACAACCAACCCACCCGCAGACAGCACTCGCACAGCGGCTAACACTGTGACCTCTGCTCTGCTTGGATACAGATGTTTCCTCATACATCTTGCCTCAATAGGCCATGCAGCTCCTGGCCAGTTCTGCTAACGTTGGGTACCTTTTTTGCTGAAAATTCGTCTTATTTGCATTGTTATGACCAGCACACACAAGGAGCTTCCGATGATTAAAATGATATGTGGCATGCCTATATTCTGTGTGCGACTGTGGCTGTACCTGAATACGGAATGCTATGTTACAGTGATTTCCATGAATTCACTATTTGATATGCAGATACAGCCTCACTCACACACAGAATATAGGCATGCTGCATATAATTTTAATCAGCAGAAGCTGCTGATGCCCCTAGGCATTCCAAATGCCCTAGGCAATTGCCTAGTTTGCCTATGCCTAAGGCCGGCCCTGCAGTTAGGATACGTAAGTCTCGGTTAGCATACGTAAGTCTCAGTATACGGAAACATTCAGTAAACTTCAAGTTAACATACTTCCCAACAGTCCCGAAAACCGCAGGAATGTCCCGGTTTTTGGGGATATTCCCACATCCCTCTTGCGGCCGGCAGTGTCCCACAGCGAGGGGGGGGGGGCTGTTGGGAGTCCCCCCTGTCGGCTGCTAAGCAGCTGTGAATAAACGCTGTGCGCATGCGCACAGCATCTATTCCCGCTGCCAGGGGGCTGTGGGCATGGCTAGAGGCTCATCGAGCCTCTGGGTCATGCCCCCATAGCGTCAAAATGGGGGCGTGGCCTCGTGGAAGAGCTGCGAGTATAGGCCATGCCCCCAAAATTAGCGCACGCCCCCTAGATTTCCATCGCGCCTACGGCGCGCATCAACTGTGTCCCACCTCCGGCTCCATGAAAGTTGGGAAGTATGAGTTAACACGTTGATCTACTTTTTAACTTTTTTCTCTCTCTGCACATGTTACATCTGCCCAGGGGCGGATTAAGGTCCGTGGGGGCCCTGGACAACAAACTTGTGGGGGCCCCCACAGACACCTCCCCCAGACAGCCGCCGCCCCCCCTCCTTGGGGAGGCTGGTACCTGGGCAGCGCAGGAGCCCCTGCAGCGATCTCGGCAGTCAGCTACGGGGTCCCTGCAGTGTATGAGAAGTGAGCGGTGGGGTCCCTGCAGCAGATGGGAACTATTAACGGTATTGGCTACTAGTTTCCATACGCCGCAGGGACCCCGCCGTTGACTGACCAACCCGCTGCAGGGACTCCCTGCCCGCCTGCGCTGCGCCACCCGACCCTGCTACCCGAGCACGGAGCAACAGGAGCCCCACACCGGTGTGGGGGCCCATTTTGTGTGGGGGCCCCGGTGACCGCCCCTGTCGCCTCGTGCTTAATCCGCCTTTGCATCTGCCCCACCTGCAGTGCACATGGTTTTGCCCATTTTTAGAACAAATTTGTACTGCGATCAGATCTGAATAAGGGCCTAAAGGCCCCCATACACTAGGGCGAGTTGTCCTTAGGACAAGTCGCCCCCGACTTCCCCCTGAGCTTCCCCGGCTGCTCGTCTCGATTTATCACATGTAAAAAACCCGGGGAGCAGGGGGGGGGGGGGGGCTACAGAGGTGGGAGCAGGGGGGCTGGGGACGCTGCGGGGGACAGCGTCTGTGTCCCCCCGCTGCTGGGGACAGCGTTTGTGTGCCCCGCTGCTGAGGACGCTGCAGGGGACAGCGTCTGTGTCCACCGCTGCTGGGGACAGCGTTTGTGTGCCCCGCTGCTGAGGACGCTGCGGGGGACAGCGTCTGTGTCCCCCGCTGCTGGGGACAGCGTTTGTGTGCCCCGCTGCTGAGGACGCTGCGGGGGACAGCGTCTGTGTCCCCCGCTGCTGGGGACAGCGTTTGTGTGCCCCGCTGCTGGGGACGCTGCGGGGGACACAAGCGGCATAGAGCCGGGCAGGGGGAGCCGGCGGGAGCTGTCAGTGTTGAATAAAAAAAAAAAGCCCATACATTGCATGGGCGGCCTGTGATTGGCTGAGCGCTCTCTCAGCCAATTGCTGACTGGCTGAGAGAGCGCTCAGCCAATCACAGGCCGCCCATGCATTGTATGGGCTTTTTTTTTTATTCAACACTGACAGCTCCCGCCGGCTCCCCCTGCCCGGCTCTATGCCGCTTGTGTCCCCCGCAGCGTCCCCAGCCCCCCCTGCTCCCTCTACCGCAGCAGCGCCGCCCCACTAGGTCCCAAGTCGGGTGGTCGGACGTGCAGCAGGTCCGACCACCCGACGCAGATCCGATGCGCACGGGACCGCGCATCGGATCTGAGGGGACATCAAAACTAGCCGATTTTGGTCCGATTTCGGCCAGATCCGACTGATCTGGCTGAAATCTGACCAAAATCGGCTAGTGTATGGGGGCCTTAAGCCTGGAGAAGAGATAAACTGGAGATAAAGTGAAAGGAGATAATGCACCAGCCAATCAACTCCCAACTGTCATTTTCAAACACAGTTATTGGCTGGTGCTTTATCTCCACTTTATCTCTTCTCCAGGCTTAATACATCTGCTTGCCTGTGTGAAAACAAACTATCTGTGCAGCGGTGGAGAAACTTGCAAAACTCTTTTGGGACCGTCCAATGTCAATGTTCCCTCTTTCCCTTTTTCGCTCACATACTGTAGTACGGTTTATTTATTTACATGCTGACTTAGTATTTAGTAGCCACACATCCTGCAGAAAGGGGAATCGCCCAAACCAAATTCCTACTCAACCAATTGAAACAAATTGTTTTGAATGTTTATATTGATTTAACTTGTAACAAATTGTTACATTTGTATAAAAAAAGGAACCTAATGAACGAGTTTGTTTCCATTCTGCAATATGCATGTGGAATATATTGTAACTTTGCTTTTGCATTGTGTTATCCCTGTCAGGAAACAAAGAAGAATTCCGTGATAGTAAACTTTTTCCTCTCCTAGGGCCTTATTTTGGTTCATTCTTTCTGACAAAATCCTTCTTAGATGGACAAAACCATGTGCACTGCAGGGGGGGCAGATGTAACATGTGTAGAGAGAATTAGATTTGGATGAGTAATTTTGTTTCTGTGCAGGGAAAATACTGACTGCTTTATTTTTACACTGCAATATAGATCTCACTTTGAAGTAAAACCCCACCCAAATCTAATTCTCTCTGCACATGTTACATCTGCCCCACCTGCAGTGCACATGGTTTTGCCCATCTAAGAAGGATTTTGTCAGAAAGAATGAACCAAAATAAGGCCCCTAATTGTTATTTATAATCAGGGCTTAAAGTGTTCCTGGAGACTTAGTGGAACATATTTCCCCAAACACCTCCCCCTCCCTCTGTCCACCCAATAGGAGGAACCCGTCCCAGGGCCAGTGGCCACACAATAGGACCCCAAATTCAAATGATGCACACAATAGCACAATAATATTCAAATTGCACCACATGTAGTGTCCCTGTTACATATTACACTAGAAAGTAGTGCCCCTTATTTATGTTAGGACACACAGTAGTACCCCTTATTCAAGTTACACTACACAGTAGTATTCCTTATACACGTATGCCACACAGTAGTGTCATTAAAAATAATGCCCACAGCAGTATTGCCCACATTAGTAGTACCCCTTACAGAAATTAACTGCAATAAGTGCCCTTTATACACTTATCTGTCCTTCCAGCAGTCTCCTCTCTTGTTCACTTCAGCTATGGAGAATGCATGACATCACATATGCCGTACCAGAAAAAGGAAGTCGCGGGGACAGGTTTTTCTGTTGTAAATATTGTGCAGGGCTGAAGTGGATGTGGAACTGAGTTCCCCTTACCATTACAGGTGGTGGAACTCAGTTCCACCCAGACCCACCCCACTTTAACCCCTGTTTATAATGGTATGCTATGCTAGCAGGAAAATGCAAGAGTCTGGGGTATTGTATATATTTTATTGAAATAAGACATTGATACAAAAAATAAAAAGCTATTGAGATTAGTTGTACTTACCTTGCAGGTGTTCCCACGTCTGCTTCTAAGGGTCAGTGTACACGAGGCTAGGATGGAGGCACCAAAAGGTTTTAGCCTAAGTAATCAGGATATAACAGCAAGGCACCTGCTTACAACTATATATAATATGATTTGCTATGTAAGTCATTTTTCGGTACTTGTTTCCTAGCACAGCGCCCATCGGGTCCCATCTCATACCTTAACTTAAGGTATGCGATGGGACCCGACTGACCCGATTTCAGGCTTTTTTTGAGGTTTCCCGACAAATGTAAAATTGGGTCCATCGCATGCCATTAAAATGGCATGTGATGCGACCGACGCGACCGACCCGATTTTACATTGTAAGCATTGTATGTAATGTTAAATTCCTATGTAAAATAGGGTCCATTGTATGCCATTATAATCGCATACAATGCGACCAATGAGATGGACCCGATTTTACATAGGAACCAATGTTAAATGGCCCCCCATACCCAATTTTTGATTGTATACCCACCCTGATGGGTAATTTGTATGTCAAATGCCCCACGATGAACGCCAACCCGAAGCGTGGCGAGCGGCGGCGGTACGCGTCCTCCGACCTTTTCATACCCCCACTATCCACATCGGCATGGAGTTGACTTTATATAGTGTGGCGAGCGCAGCGAGCCACCGTGCCCGAAGCATGGCGAGCGCAGCGAGCCCCGTGAGGGGACGCCTAATACATGTGAAGTAATGCGCGACCCCTCGCGGGGCTCGCTGCGCTCGCCACACTATATAAATTTAGCTCCACGCCGACGTGGATAGTCGGGGTAGGAATAGGTCGGAGGCTGCGCTCGCCATGCTTTGGGTTCACGTTGATCGTGGCGTGGCGTTAACAATGGGGGGGGGGCATACAATGACATTGGGGCCAATGTAAAATCGGGTCTCAGGGACCATTTAACATTAGTTCCAATGTAAAAAATCGGGTCGGTCGGGTCGATCGCATCGCATGCGATTTGGTTTGCAACCCGATTGCATACAATTAAAATCGGTGGCGCTGTGCTAGGAAACAAGTACCCATTTTTAATGTAGTTTACCATTAATACTGAGATTATTGGGGACTTTTGAAATCTGTTGACTTCTCAATGTGTCCCCTTGTGAAAGTGCGTTTTAGGCAAAACTAATGATTAGTGGAAACATGAAAATGGATCTGACCCCTGAGATACAAACCAGAAATCACCTCTCAAACACAGTGAGTGCAGGTTGTGCTGTGTCCTTGGTTCGGCGGAGCGGGGGGGGGGACACCGCACTCACCTCACTCTTTATAACTATACTTATCTGTCATTAGTCTCACGTCTCCTGGTGCTGCAGACAGATACCACCGGGAAAATGGTGCATGGACATTTTCCCCAAAATATGTACACGTGCAGTAGAGGTGTCTCCAGAACTTAGGGCCTTATTCTAGTTCACTCTTTCTGACAAAATCCTTCTTAGATGGACAAAACCATGTGCACTGCAGGTGGGGCAGGTGTTACTTGTGCATAGAGAATTAGATTTGGGTGGGGTTTTACTTCAAAGTGAGATCTATATTGCAGTGTAAACATAAAGCAGCCAGTATTTTTACCCTGCACAGAAACAAAATAACTCACCCAAATCTAATTCTCTCTGCACATTTTACATCTGCCCCCTGCAGTGCACATGGTTTTGTCCATCTAAGAAGGATTTTGTCAGAAAGAGTGAACTAGAATAAGGCCCTTAGTGTGGGTGCCATGCTCCCAGAGCCTTGCGTATGTGTACTAGACTCTGCAACAATGGCAGGGTCTGCAGCACTACCAGTGAGAGAGGGGCACACATGGAGCCTGTACACAGGCCTTGTCCATTGTTTACCTCAGCCTAAATATAACTTGTAACTCTGTCTAAACAAATTCATTCCTATAACACCCACCAACATGTCATATAATGCCGATATTCATTACAACATATCTGTACTTCCAAATGAGCCAGACAATTTAGCTTGTATGCCCAGTGAATTTTGGGTGGTGGTACTCAGGGGTAAGCAGTACCATCATCTTTTTTCACCCCCACCACACTGTGTATATTGTATAGTTTACAGATGACTAGAGAAATAATAGCCCATGTGTAGGGTAATAAATCATCTGGTACTTAGATTACTGTTAGTACCTAGTAGCCCATCTCCTTCTGTTTCTCTCTCAGTGCTGACATCTGATGTGAGATGTATGTGTACTATGCTGTAACCTGCTCCAGTTTCCCCAGAGAAGAGTTCATCCATTTATAAGTGAGACTGTCTGCTGGGATATAAACAAGTGTGAAATAACTCAGACGGCTTCATCATCCACCAGCCACAGTGTTACCTTCAGCTCTATCACCTCCACACTGTCAGCCTACAGCTGAGCACAACAGCGATGCATAGCAGCCAAGTGCAGAGCACACTGAAGTATATTTTCTCCATGTCATGGATTGGGCCATATATTCCAATATATTAGGTATTGTATTAGTAAATGGTTGTATTAGTAAATTAGTAAATGGTTTGTCATTAAAGTAATAAAAATATACTGCAATGCAGATTTTTATGGGCCAGATGTACCGAGCTTCAAAAAGTGATAAAGTATAGAGTGATAAACAACCAGCCAATCAGCTCCTATCTGTCATTTTTGAAACCCAGCCTGTAGAGTGGCAGTTAGGAGCCAATTGGCTGTTTGTTTATATCTTTCCACTTTATCACTTTTTGGAGCTTGGTGCATCTGGCACTATAGGGGAATACACACGGATACACAGTGGCCCATTAGCATACGGGAACGTATGCTATTCCCGTGAGAACGCCAGACGTTCTTATGCTAATAGCCAATGATGCAGGTGCGGGGGGCAGGCAGCTGACATCATGAATATTTAATGCACATAATTAAAAAGCATGTCAAGAAAAAATCAGAACACAGAAAACAAATGTATAAAAATATGCAATTTAGAACCAAAATGTACTATATAAAAGTAGAGTGACAGGTGACTCTAGTCCATACTGTATTTTGTAATATTGCCCAACTGGACCTTGATACCCGGCTGTGGCTGTTCCTATTGTGGCACACTGAATAAAGTGCCGTAGTGATGGTTCGCTTCTCCATCTGCGCAATCTCTTTGCACTGGCTTAATGGGGGATGCAGACCTCCTGCTGTATGGAGCCAGAATGGTGGAGAGGGAGTAGGTTTGGGAGTTGTGCAGTCCCGGATCCAGCTAAAAAAATGTGTTTCTCAGAGGCTGGACCGGTCGCTCAGGATAGACGGTAACGGCTTTGCAGAGTGGAAACAGAGTCGGTCACTTCAAGGAATCCACCAATGTGTTTCCCTCTGTAACAGAGCTTTATCAAGGTGTAGCTGGTGTTACCATATTTGCAATTTACCAGCCAGCCAACGGTATACAGTCGTTAGGTCAACATACAAGTTCAACAGGCCTTAAGTCGACACCGGCCTTAGGTTGACATGCTTAATGTCGACAGAGTCAAAATGTCGACATGCAATAGGTCGACATTGGGAAGGTCACCAGTCAAAAGATAGACATGGGGTTTTTCACTTTTTTTTTGAGCCGATAGACAGTATTTCATTGCCTACCATCCACTAGGGCATTGAGGGAGAATAGAATAGTGTGCCAAGCATAGCGAGGCACCGTGCCCGAAGCATGGCGATCACAGCGAGCTATACGAGGGGATGTGGTGCACCAATACTTTGTCCATGCCGACCATGTCGACATTCGGGACAAATAAATGTGAAAACCCCATGTTGAACTTTTGACTGTTGACCTCATGGCAAATTAATGTGTGTGTCGCCAGGGGCGTAACTATAGCACCGCAGCCCCCGCCACCGCGGGGGGGCGCTGTGCATGTGGGGGCGCCAGGGGCTGCGGTGCTATAGTTACCCCCCCAATCCCCCGCAGACTTACGTATCTTGCTGGTCCCGGCGGCTTCGTTCTTCTGATGAGGACCACAACAAAATGGCCGCCCCCATATAGCAAACAGTTCTCTGAAACTGTCTGCTGTACGGGGGCGGCCATTTTGTGGTGGTCCTCAGCAGATGAACAGACGGAGCCGCCGGGACCAGCGCGATAGGTAAGACTGCGGGGGAGGGGGTTAGCATAGGCGGCGGGGCGACGGGGCGGCCGGGGGGGTGCTCGACGGGGCGGCGGGGGGGTGGGTATGGGCGCCCCCCCCCTAATGGCGGGGGGGCGCCCAAAACGTAGCTACGCCACTGTGTGTCGCCCTTTTGACCCAGTCAACCTTAGGCATGTTGACCCTTTGTCTGTGTCGACCTAGGGCCTGTCAACCTTCAGTGGTCAACCCAATGTATGTCAACCTTTATTTGGTCGACCCAATGACCCATACCCCAACACCATTTATGCTGCATCAATTGGGACAGGGTGCCGGATGACACTCCTGCAGGGGGATCCCATCAGTCAGCATCCCGACATCGGAATCCCGACTGCCGGTGCTCCAACAGGGGGGATCCCGACTCACAGGGGCTATTCTCCCTTGTGGTGGTCCACAACCCCCATAGAGGGAGAATAGAACCTGTGGTGAGCGTAGGGAGCCACCAAGCCTGCAAGGGGATACTCTGTGCTCGCTTCCCTCTCGGAGCACCAGCAGTCGGGATCCCGACGTCAGGATACTGACCGTCGGGATCCCCCCTGTCAGAGCCCCATACCACACCCATTGGGTCAGACTTTACTTTTTATTATTACCCAGAACCCACTTTGCGTACCATAGTGAAGTGTGTTCTTCTGTCCTAAGGGGTCTGTGTATATGGTTGGATGGATTTATTTATAAATCATGCATCATATTGCAGTGAGAATCAGCTGTGCTGCTCTGCCTTGTATGCACATTGGAATAGGTGCACCCAGTTTTTCCATCGAGAGAGAGAGAGAATATTTGAATATAAAGTGTGAAAATACGTGTGTGTGTATCTATCGTACACAAAAACACAACACACCCAACCACACTAAAAGTAGCCAGAAGTATATTGATACCTACATGCTATGAATATTTGGCTACTTACCTATCTCTCTCTCTTTATATTTCACTGTTGACTTATGTATGTACACGAATAATGAATGGGTAAATAAAGTATGCTTTTAATTCTGAATCTCAGTGTATCACCAGTAGGGATTGCGGGGTGTGGGGAAGGGGCACCAGTCATGTCTTCATCTCGTAGGTCATACATAGGAATTCCTAGAATCGTGACGTGAGAAGAACAAGATCTGCTAAGTCTTATTGCACTATTTGTGTATAAGGATTTATGGCCGGGGAGATTATCCTTCTACCTGTGTGTCAGCCTCCATGGATCAATGTATATTTCTAATACGCCTTATTGATATAAAGCACAGCTTCCCTGCGGCGGCTACACTGCCCCAGCACACGGGCAGACACAGTCTGTGCTGTACTTTCCCCAGTGCTCATTTAAATATATATATACAGCGATCTGCACTTCCCATGTACAGATACAGTACACCTCGAGGATTAGTGATTATAACTATTGTTAAAATAATAATAATAATTATTATTATTGTTAGTATTATTATTATTTTATAATACATAAAATTAAACAAGTTCCAATTCATGATTTTGTTTTTATCTTAAAATGTGCATTAAACATGTAATCTAATGTGTAAATGGACAATGGGTTTAGGAGAATATTTATTTTAAAAATATGTCCTCAATTAGAATAATAATAATAATTAATATTTGTATTAATAATAATAATAATAATAATTATTATTATTATTATTATTATTATTATTAATAAACCTTTTCTTATTCAGGCATAAACGCTGAAGCCAATGGGTATAATGTAACTCCTGTATTACACCCCTCATTAGGTCAGGGCAAAGCGTTATATGAGGGAGTGGAGTCATTACTGCAGTTATAGAAATCCGCGTGAGATAACTATAATAATAATAATAATAATAATAATAATAATAATAATAATAATAACAACTGTGCGAGTTCCCATTCCCAGTAACCTGGTGTAACCCGTTCCTGCTGTGAGGGTGACAGTTAGGAGCTATCCCGGGTTACTGTCTGCTACACGATGGTTATGCGGTCACTGTGTCTGACAGTGTAAGCTACACAGCGCCGTATAATAACAGGGTAAATGCAGTATACTGTCATGAATAAATTATACAATATATACATCATTTTATTGGTACTGAAACTATCCTGAAAAGATGGGACAGAGAATGGGATTTGGAATGTTTATAAAAGACAAAAGAGTGTAACATTAGATGGGTACACAATAACAGTAATACAGTGATACAATTAGGTCATGCAGCAAAGGTTTATTTGTTCAATTATGTGTCGGCTGTATTTAAAGCACATATAATGGTCTTTATGAGACTATATATATATATATATATATATATATATATATATATATATATATATATATAATCATTCAAAGACGTCTCTTGATGGACGTGATGTTGTCATAGACAAATTTATACAAACACACGCACACATACATACATACATACATACATACATACATACATACAGCTACCCACACATGTATGCACTTAATGAATGAATATTGGTAGCAATGCACAAACATATATTTGTTCTTCACTATCTAGCAATCTCCAGAGGGAGAGAAAAAAGAAAGACATACAGTAGATAGATAGATAGATGGATAGATGGATAGATGGATAGATAGATAGATAGATAGATAGATAGATAGATAGATGGATGGATAAATAGATAGATAGATGGTGGATGGATGGATAAATAGATAGATAGATAGATGGATGGATAAATAGATAGATAGATAGATAGATAGATAGATAGATAGATGATGGATGGATGGATGGATGGATAGATAGATAGATAGATAGATGATGGATGGATGGATGAATAGATAGATAGATAGATATGATACTGGAAGCAAGCAGTGACCACACAATCTCACAAGTTATATCTATGAAATACACAGAAATAATGCAGAAGCCACTGTTTACCAGTTCCTGGCGCACTGCATGTCTCAGCATGTCACCGAGGACACCCCGGACCTTGAAGCCCCGCAGCAGCAGGAGCACAGCCGGCCTCTGATGTACGTAAATACCGCCGCATTCACGCTGCACAGTGGGAATTATGTGTTCCCCATTTCGCAGGGATTAAGATGACAATTTGAGTGTCTGTAATTTATTTTAATGCCACACTCATCGGGGGCTCGTAAAGTGAAATCCTAGCTCGGCAGAGGCCTAGCAGCAGACCTTTGGGGTCTATGTGTGCTCCCATGTCCCCCATGGCAATGTAAGGCAGTCTGATGGATTCCTGGTGACCTTGTCCCCCAGTAAACACCATAACATTTGCATTAGTCACAGGGGCTCAGCCTGTGCTCAGTGTGAGACACCCATCTCCGCTAATTCCTTGCAGGACCCTTCTCCAGCAGATGTTTGTCTTGGCACTGGATCAGCTGCAGCCTTCTTCTCCTGGGCACCTGCCTGCTGCACCCAAGGTACCAGGAACGCTCAGAGACCATGCACCTTCCCAGGAGAATGGCTGAGTCTGCCTGCAGGGGATTTCAGTGAGCCCTTGGCTGGGGGGATGAGAACCATTGGCATTTGTGAGTGTGAAAAGCAGCAATTTCAGGGGAATGTCTCTGGCACAGGAACTGAAACATCTAATTGACCAAGCAGAGGAGTTACCATCAAACACTTCTAGATGTCCTTCTCCTCTGCTCTTCCCTCGCTCACATTACAGGGGTGACTCTGGTCCTGTTTACTGACCCAGCTTCCCATTAGGAAAATGCAGGCAGTTTCCAGCGCAGAGCACAGTGAATGCACTGCCTGTGTACCCAGGCTGCACGTCAAGGATAATTCCTTTCTACAAGTTAATGGAGTCCGCTTGACATCCATAATGATCCCCAATCATAAGAATTATTTGTGCTAGCGCACAGACATGATCCAGTTGTTGTGACAGATCACATTTCACCTTTAATGACGGAAAATTACCATTTCTAATTCTCCGGGTTTTGACACCTAAATCCACACACCATATGTTGATGAAAAGTCAATTTGCTAGGCTGAGATGTAATGGCATGTCACCAGGCCACTCAGAGGACTCAGCGTGGTCACATTACTGCATGCCTCCCTCTGATCACTTCAACCTGCTGCTGCTGCTGCTTTCAGGAGCCCCTTCATTATGCCCGGCTGATCTGCCCATCAGGCTAACCTCCTAGCCACAATGGGCACATGGGCACACCACAGCTCAAAGGACAAATTAGGCAACTTACTTTCCAGTTTTTTTTCTTCTGTATATTTGGTGCTGGCCAACAAGCTAATGGTCCTTATTCTGGTCAGTTTGCAGCAGGGCTGCGTTCACACGGGGACTAATGGTTTTGTACTGCTCGCCGGGTGCACGCACCTAGGGCGGGGGGGGCGGAGAAGAGCATGGGGCAGCAGGCGTCCCCATTAGTATATGGGAATGCCCAGCGTTTCATGGGCGTTCCCATGAGAAAGCTGGGCGTAGCAGGGCAAACACGGGTACATCACCGGATGTCAGCTGCCCGCCCAATTCCTTCCCAGCGTGCACGCATATGTAAGGTTGCTCAGAGCATGTGTGCACTTTCCATATCTTTCGATGGTCTGTGGCCATCGAAAGATGTGGGTGGATCCCCTGGTCTGCGATTGGATGTTACTGTGTAACATTCATTCGCATGCCCTGCCAACCATTCGCAAGGCGGTTTCAGTGGACTCACAAGGCTGTGAATTTGCGGCCTTGGGAATCAACCAAAATAACCCCCTATACCGTTGTTATCCTATAATAAAGGAGGATGGGTCATTGGATGCAGGTGTGTTAGTATGCCGGGTGTGTCATTACTGATTGGGGCATATTCACTTTAGCAACCCAGGATCACAGTGTTTTCAGAATGGTTCCGGTTGATGGGTCGACTGTGTTTACGTCGACAGTGAATAGGCAGAGCACTATTGGTTGACAGGCAATAAGTCGCCATTGATAAAAAGGTCAACACATGCAAAAGGTCAACATGGAAATGGTCGACACATAAAAAGGTTGACACACGTTTTTCATGTTTTTCTTGTAAACCGACTTGTCATACTTCTCCATCCATGTCGGCATAGAGGAAAAATATAATGTGCTGAGTGTACTGAGGCACTGAGCCTGAAGTATGGCGAGCGAAGCAAGGGGGGTCCATGTTGGCATACTGTATGTCAACGAAGACACCAGAAACACAGTGACAGACCTATGGAGATTTGTTGACCTCTTAACCTTTGTTTGCTTCGCCGTTGACCTTTTAGCCTGCATGTCGATTTTTCCGTGTGTCAACATTTTGTCTGTGGATGAGCTAGTGTCTGTCCACCAAAACACCGTTGAACTAATGATCCACCCCCATTCCGAATCCCCATAGTAAGACATACATCATACATACAGTGTGCCCAATGACACGTGGTATACTATAACTGTGCCCAGTGACACGCGGTATACTATAACTGTGCCCAGTGACACGCAGCATACTATAACTGTGCCCAGTGACACGCAGCATACTATAACTGTGCCCAGTGACACGCAGCATACTATAACTGTGCCCAGTGACACGCAGCATACTATAACTGTGCCCAGTGACACGCAGTACACTATAACTGTGTCCAGTGACACGCAGTACTCTATAACTGTGTCCAGTGACACGCAGTATACTATAACTGTGCCCAGTGACACGCAGTATACTATAACTGTGCCCAGTGACACGCAGCATACTATAACTGTGCCCAGTGACATGCAGCATACTATAACTGTGCCCAGTGACATGCAGTAGACTATAACTGTGCCCAGTGACATGCAGTAGACTATAACTGTGCCCAGTGACATGCAGTAGACTATAACTGTGCCAAGTGACATGCAGCATACTATAAATGTGCCCAGTGACACGCAGTATACTATAACTGTGCCCAGTGACAAACGGTATACTATAACTGTGCCCAGTGACACGCAGTAGACTATAACTGTGTCCAGTGACATGCAGTAGACTATAACTGTGCCCAGTGACACGCAGTAGACTATAACTGTGCCCAGTGACACGCAGTATACTATACCTGTGCCCAGTGACATGCAGTATACTATAACTGTGCCCAGTGACATGCAGTATACTATAACTGTGCCCAGTGACATGCAGTATACTATAACTGTGCCCAATAAGACACATACAGTGTGCCCAGTGACATGCAGTATAATATAACTGTGCCCAGTGAAATGCAGTATAATATAACTGTGCCCAGTGACAGTGAGAAAAGTTTTATTGTTCCTCAGTGAGAAAAACAAAATAGCAATCTAGCAAATATGATACCTTTTAATGGCTAACAAAAATAAATGTTGTTAAAATGCAAGCTTTCGAGACTTCTTAGGTCTCTTCCTCAGGCATGGTATAACAAGGTGTGTGAAGAACCACATATATATACACAGCAGAGTAGGAACAAGATGTGATAGATGGACATTCTTAAGATCAAAACAAAACAAAATAACAGAATGAGCTTGTAAATTGAGACCTTAATTAGTTTGTAGATAAGTAGTGTGAAAGTTTTTTTGTCTCTAAGTTGATGACAGACCAGAGTTAGAGCTGCGATGCCCTCACTCTCTCTGGGCC
Organism: Crinia signifera; assembly: GCF_055691185.1. Taxonomy (NCBI): domain Eukaryota; kingdom Metazoa; phylum Chordata; class Amphibia; order Anura; family Myobatrachidae; genus Crinia; species Crinia signifera. Next base: position 59,832,204 of record NC_139217.1, on the reverse strand, counting down.
AGATTCCTCAGATGTTGTAGTGGGCCATAAATCCCTCGGATAGATTCAGTCCTGTGTTAAGGGTGTCAAACGTTGTCATTAATTTGTATTCCCAGACCCTCCTGTCTCTTTGTGATTTGAAATTTCCTTTTAGTATAATCACTTTCATATGATCCTGATTGTGTCCTGGGCTGCAGAAATGTTTGGCCACAGGAAAGTGTGTCTTTTTTTCCTTTATTGTGTGACGATGGGACCTCATCCTTGCCTTAAGTTTTTGTCCTGTTTCTCCAACATATAGACCCCCAATAGGACATTTGGTGCACAGAATCAGGTACACTACATTGGTAGTAGAACATGTGAAGGTCCCTGGGATCTTATAGTCCTGTTGTGTGTTGGGGATCCGTACACTGTCTGTAGTGAGGATATGGGCACAGGTTTTGCAGCTCCTTACATTGCAGGGATAGGTTCCTCTTTGTGTAATGGATGGCAGTGAACTTCGGATTATAATATTTTTCAGGTTTGCAGGTTGTCGGTAACATAGTAGTGGAGGGTCTGGGAATATTGTTTTCAGGCGGTCATCTTTGTGTATGATGTGATGTAGTTTTTTTGCAGTTTTTCTTAGCACCTCAAGCTGTGGGTTGTAGGTGACTACCAGGGGTACACGGTTGTTTCTTTCTCTTTCTTTATATTGGAGAAGTTGATTTCTGGGTATCCTGATGGCTCTGATAATCTGATCGTTGATTGATGTGGGATGATATCCCTGATTTAAAAAGGTCCCTTTAAGTTGTTTTAAGTGGACATCTCTATCTGCTGGGCTGGAGCAGATGCGATGATATCTGATGGCCTGGCTGTAGACAATGGATTTTTTGATGTGTTTCGGGTGGAAGCTGTCCCATCTGAGGTATGAAGGCCGATCCACGGGTTTTCGGTATAGGGTTGTCTGTATTGCGTTGTTTTGAATTGTTATAGTGGTGTCAAGGAAGTTTATCTCGGTATATGAGTAATTCATTGTCAGGTTTATTGTTGGATGAAATCTGTTAAATTTTTCATGGAAATGTATGAGTTCTTGTTCAGAATCAGTCCAGATGATCAGGATATCATCGATGTAACGGAAGTAAGCCAAGGGTTTGATTGAGCAGGATGCCAAGAAGTCACTTTCGAGTTTTGCCATGAACAGATTGGCGTATTGCGGTGCCATTTTACTGCCCATGGCGGTCCCGGTGCGCTGTAGAAATATTTCTTTGCCAAAGGAAAAATAATTGTGTGTAAGGATGAATTTTGTAAGCTGTATTGCAGGACCAGGAGCAATCCCATTGGACTCAAGATATATCTGGCATGCTGTCAGTCCATCTTCATGGGGGATATTGGAATATAGGGATTCCACATCCATGGTGGCAAGGATGGCTCCATCCAGGATGGAGCCATCCTTGCCACCATGGATGTGGAATCCCTATATTCCAATATCCCCCATGAAGATGGACTGACAGCATGCCAGATATATCTTGAGTCCAATGGGATTGCTCCTGGTCCTGCAATACAGCTTACAAAATTCATCCTTACACACAATTATTTTTCCTTTGGCAAAGAAATATTTCTACAGCGCACCGGGACCGCCATGGGCAGTAAAATGGCACCGCAATACGCCAATCTGTTCATGGCAAAACTCGAAAGTGACTTCTTGGCATCCTGCTCAATCAAACCCTTGGCTTACTTCCGTTACATCGATGATATCCTGATCATCTGGACTGATTCTGAACAAGAACTCATACATTTCCATGAAAAATTTAACAGATTTCATCCAACAATAAACCTGACAATGAATTACTCATATACCGAGATAAACTTCCTTGACACCACTATAACAATTCAAAACAACGCAATACAGACAACCCTATACCGAAAACCCGTGGATCGGCCTTCATACCTCAGATGGGACAGCTTCCACCCGAAACACATCAAAAAATCCATTGTCTACAGCCAGGCCATCAGATATCATCGCATCTGCTCCAGCCCAGCAGATAGAGATGTCCACTTAAAACAACTTAAAGGGACCTTTTTAAATCAGGGATATCATCCCACATCAATCAACGATCAGATTATCAGAGCCATCAGGATACCCAGAAATCAACTTCTCCAATATAAAGAAAGAGAAAGAAACAACCGTGTACCCCTGGTAGTCACCTACAACCCACAGCTTGAGGTGCTAAGAAAAACTGCAAAAAAACTACATCACATCATACACAAAGATGACCGCCTGAAAACAATATTCCCAGACCCTCCACTACTATGTTACCGACAACCTGCAAACCTGAAAAATATTATAATCCGAAGTTCACTGCCATCCATTACACAAAGAGGAACCTATCCCTGCAATGTAAGGAGCTGCAAAACCTGTGCCCATATCCTCACTACAGACAGTGTACGGATCCCCAACACACAACAGGACTATAAGATCCCAGGGACATTCACATGTTCTACTACCAATGTAGTGTACCTGATTCTGTGCACCAAATGTCCTATTGGGGGTCTATATGTTGGAGAAACAGGACAAAAACTTAAGGCAAGGATGAGGTCCCATCGTCACACAATAAAGGAAAAAAAGACACACTTTCCTGTGGCCAAACATTTCTGCAGCCCAGGACACAATCAGGATCATATGAAAGTGATTATACTAAAAGGAAATTTCAAATCACAAAGAGACAGGAGGGTCTGGGAATACAAATTAATGACAACGTTTGACACCCTTAACACAGGACTGAATCTATCCGAGGGATTTATGGCCCACTACAACATCTGAGGAATCTGGCCCAGAGAGAGTGAGGGCATCGCAGCTCTAACTCTGGTCTGTCATCAACTTAGAGACAATAAAACTTTCACACTACTTATCTACAAACTAATTAAGGTCTCAATTTACAAGCTCATTCTGTTATTTTGTTTTGTTTTGATCTTAAGAATGTCCATCTATCACATCTTGTTCCTACTCTGCTGTGTATATATATGTGGTTCTTCACACACCTTGTTATACCATGCCTGAGGAAGAGACCTAAGAAGTCTCGAAAGCTTGCATTTTAACAACATTTATTTTTGTTAGCCATTAAAAGGTATCATATTTGCTAGATTGCTATTTTGTTTTTCTCACTGAGGAACAATAAAACTTTTCTTATCAACTGGCTAACACGGTACCAAACTTTTTTCTTTTCAGTGACAGTGAGACATGCAGTATAGGAGAAGTATTCCCAGTGACATGCAGTATGGAAGTGTGCCCAGTGACATGCAGTATAATAGATTCCCAGTATAGAAGTATGCCCAGTGAGACATGTAATAAAGAAGTATGACCAGTGAGACATGTAGTATAGGAGAAGTATGCCCAGTGACATGCAGTATAGAAGTTCACCCAGTGACATGCTGTATAAGTATGCCCAGTGAGTCATGCCGTATAACAGAAGTGTGCCCAAGGAGACATGCAGTATAGGAGAAGTGTGCCCAGTGACATGCTATATAAGTATGCCCAGTGAGACATGCAATATAATTGAAGTGTGCCCAAGAAGAAATGCAGTATAGGAGAAGTATTCCCTGTGACATGCAGTATAAGTATTCCCAGTGACATGCAGTATAAGTATGCCCAGTGAGACATGCAGTATAAGTATGCCCAGTGACATGCAGTTTAAGTATGCCCAGTGACATGCAGTTTAAGTATGCCCAGTGACATGCAGTATAATAGAAGTGTGCCGAAGGAGACATGCAGAATATAAGTATGCCCAGTGAGACATGTAATAAAGAAGTATGACAAGTGAGACATGCAGTATAGGAGAAGTATGCCCAGTGAGACATGTAATAAAGAAGTATGACCAGTGAGACATGCAGTATAATAAAAGTACACCCAGTGAGACATGCAGTATAGCAGAAGTATGACCAGTGAGACATGCAGTATAGCAGAAGTATGACCAGTAAGACATGCAGTAAAATATAACTGTGCCCGGTGACATGCAGTATAATATAACTGTGCCCAGTGAGACATGCAGTATAATATAACTGTGCCCAGTGAAACATGCAGTGTACTATAACTGTGCCCGGTGACAGTGAAACATGAATTATAAGAGATATTTGCCCAGTGACATGCAGTATAGAAGTATGCCCAGTGACATGCAGTATAAGTTTGCTCAGTGAGACATGCAGTATAAGTATGCCCAGTGAGACGTGCAGTATAAGTATGCCCAGTGAGACGTGCAGTATAAGTATGCCCAGTGAGACGTGCAGTATAAGTATGCCCAGTGAGACATGCAGTATAAGTATGTCCAGTGAGACGTGCAGTATAAGTATGCCCAGTGACATGCAGTATAAGTATGCCCAGTGAGAAATGCAGTATAAGTATGCCCAGTGACATGCAGTATGAGTATGCCCAGTGACATGCAGTATAAGTATGCCCAGTGAGACATGCAGTATAAGTATGCCCAGTGAGACATGCAGTATAAGTATGCCCAGTGAGACATGCAGTATAAGTATGCCCAGTAACATGCAGTATAAGTATGCCCAGTGACATGCAGTATAAGTATGCCCAGTGAGACGTGCAGTATAATAAAACTGTGTCCAGTGAGTCATACAGGGTAATATAGCTGTGCCCAGTGAGACATGCAGTATAAGTATGCCCAGTGAGACGTGCAGTATGAGTATGCCCAGTGAGACATGCAGTATAAGTATGCCCAATGACATGCAGTATAAGTATGCCCAGTGACATGCAGTATAAGTATGCCCAGTGAGAAATGCAGTATAGGAGAAGTGAGACATGCAGTATAAGTATGCCCAGTGACATGCAGTATAACTATGCCCAGTGACATGCAGTATAAGTATGCCCAGTGAGACATGCAGTATAAGTATGCCCAATGACATGCAGTATAAGTATGCCCAGTGACATGCAGTATAAGTATGCCCAGTGACATGCAGTATAAGTATGCCCAGTGAGACATGCAGTATAAGTATGCCCAGTGAGACATGCAGTATAAGTATGCCCAGTGAGAGATGCAGTATAAGTATGTCCAGTGAGAGATGCAGTATAAGTATGCCCAGTGAGACGTGCAGTATAAGTATGCCCAGTGACATGCAGTATAAGTATGCCCAGTGACATGCAGTATAAGTATGCCCAGTGAGACATGCAGTATAAGTATGCCCAGTGAGACGTGCAGTGTAAGTATGCCCAGTGAGAGATGCAGTATAAGTATGTCCAGTGAGAGATGCAGTACAAGTATGCCCAGTGAGACGTGCAGTGTAAGTATGCCCAGTGAGACGTGCAGTATAAGTATGCCCAGTGAGATGTGCAGTATAAGTATGCCCAGTGAGAGATGCAGTATAAGTATGCCCAGTGAGACGTGCAGTATAAGTATGCCCATTGAGACGTCCAGTATAAGTATGCCCAGTGAGACGTGCAGTATAAGTATGCCCAGTGAGTGCAGTATAAGTATGCCCAGTGAGACGTGCAGAATAAGTATGCCCAGTGAGACATGCAGTATAAGTATGCCCAGTGAGACGTGCAGTATAAGTATGCCCAGTGAGACTTGCAGTATAAGTATGCCCAGTGAGACATGCAGTATAAGTATGCCCAGTGAGACATGCAGTGTAAGTATGCCCAGTGACTTGCAGTATAAGTATGCCCAGTGAGACGTGCAGTATAAGTATGCCCGGTGAGACTTGCAGTATAAGTATGCCCGGTGAGACGTGCAGTATAAGTATGCCCGGTGAGACGTGCAGTGTAAGTATGCCCAGTGAGACGTGCAGTGTAAGTATGCCCGGTGAGACGTGCAGTGTAAGTATGCCCGGTGAGACGTGCAGTGTAAGTATGCCCGGTGAGACGTGCAGTGTAAGTATGCCCAGTGAGACGTGCAGTGTAAGTATGCCCAGTGAGACGTGCAGTATAAGTATGCCCAGTGAGACGTGCAGTATAAGTATGCCCAGTGAGACGTGCAGTGTAAGTATGCCCAGTGAGGCGTGCAGTGTAAGTATGCCCAGTGAGACGTGCAGTATAAGTATGCCCAGTGAGACGTGCAGTATAAGTATGCCCAGTGAGACGTGCAGTATAAGTATGCCCAGTGAGACGTGCAGTATAAGTATGCCCAGTCACATGCACTATAAGTATGCCCAGTGAGACGTGCAGTATAAGTATGCCCAGTGAGACGTGCAGTATAAGTATGTCCATTGAGACGTGCAGTATAAGTATGCCCATTGAGACATGCAGTATAAGTATGCCCAGTGAGACATGCAGTGTAAGTATGCCCAGTGACATGCAGTGTAACTATGCCCAGTGTGACATGCAGTATAAGTATGCCCAGAGTGAAATGCAGTGTAAGTATGCCCAGTGACATGCAGTGTAAGTATGCCCAGTGACATGCAGTATAAGTATGCCCAGTGACATGCAGTATAAGTATGCCCAGTGAGACATGCAGTATAAGTATGTCCAGTGAGACGTGCAGTATAAGTATGCCCAGTGAGACGTGCAGTATAAGTATGCCCAGTGAGACGTGCAGTATAAGTATGCCCAGTGAGACGTGCAGTATAAGTATGCCCAGTGAGACGTGCAGTATAAGTATGCCCAGTGAGACGTGCAGTATAAGTATGCCCAGTGAGATATGCAGTATAAGTATGTCCAGTGAGATGTGCAGTATAAGTATGCCCAGTGAGACGTGCAGTATAAGTATGCCCAGTGAAATGCAGTATAAGTATGCCCAGTGAGACGTGCAGTATAAGTATGCCCAGTGAGACATGCAGTATAAGTATGCCCAGTGAGACGTGCAGTATAAGTATGCCCAGTGAGATATGCAGTATAAGTATGCCCAGTGACATACAGTATAAGTATGCACAGTGAGACGTGCAGTATAAGTATGCCCAATGACATGCAGTATAAGTATGCCCAATGACATGCAGTATAAGTATGCCCACTGAGACGTGCAGTATAAGTATGCCCAGTGAGACATGCAGTATAACTATGCCCAGTGAGACGTGCAGTATAAGTATGTCCAGTGAGACGTGCAGTATAAGTATGCACAGTGAGACGTGCAGTATAAGTATGTCCAGTGAGACGTGCAGTATAAGTATGCACAGTGAGACGTGCAGTATAAGTATGCCCAATGACATGCAGTATAAGTATGCCCAATGACATGCAGTATAAGTATGCCCAATGACATGCAGTATAAGTATGCCCAGAGAGACGTGCAGTATAAGTATGCCCAGTGAGACATGTAGTATATATGTGCCCAGTGAGACATGCACTATAAGTGTGCCCAGTAAGACATGCAGTATATATGTGCAGGGACGGATTTAGGGGTGATGACACCCCTAGGCACAACAATAACGGCTGCCCCCCCCCCCCCTGCCTAATTGTATTATTTTTATTGATTACTTATAATCCCTCATTTGATAATAGCCAATTTCATGGATTAATTAAAAATCCACTAACTAACTTTTTTAAATTATGTATACATATTTACTAAGTAGGACAGTTACAGGGGCAGTATCTGCATGTCCTATCCATTTACACTCTATTCAATATGGAATATGGTACAGTACAGTGGATATTTTGCAGTTAATGGTACATTTCCTGCTTACAATATCACAAGTATCCAATTGCCACCCCAAACCTGTGCCGCCCCTAGGCACGTGCCTCACTTGCCTAATGGGAAATTCGGCACTGTATATGTGCCCAGTGAGACATGCACTATAAGTGTGCCCACTGAGACATGCAGTATATATGTGCCCAGTGAGACATGCACTATATATGTGAACCGTGAGACATGCAGTATATATATGCCCAGTGAGACATGGACTATATATGTGCCCAGTGAGACACGCAGCATGTATGTGCCCAGTGAGACATGAACTATATATGTGACCAGTGAGACATGCACTATATACTGAATGTGACCCGTGAGACATGCACTATATACTGTATGTGACCAGTGAGACATGCACTATATATGTGCCCAGTGAGACATGCAGTATATATGTGCCCAGTGAGACATGCACTATATATGTGACCAGTGAGACATGCACTATATACTGGATGTGACCCGTGAGACATGCACTATATACTGTATGTGACCAGTGAGACATGCACTATATAATGTGACCAGTGTGACATGCACTATATATGTGACCAGTGAGACATGCACTATATATGTGCCCAGTGAGACATGCACTATATACTGTATGTGACCAGTGAGACATGCACTATATGTGTGACCAGTGAGATATGTACTATATATGTGACCAGTGAGACACGCAGCATATATGTGCCCAGTGAGACATGCACTATATATATATGTCACATATATATATAGTGCATGTCTCACTGGGCACATATATGCTGCGTAAAACATGCAATATATATATGTGACCAGGGAGACATGCACTATATACTGTATGTGACCAGTGAGACATGCACTATATGTGTGACCAGTGAGACATGCACTATATATGTGACCAGTGAGACATGCACTATATACTGTATGTGACCAGTGAGACATGCACTATATGTGTGACCAGTGAGACATGCACTATATATGTGACCAGTGAGACATGCACTATATACTGTATGTGACCAGTGAGACATGCACTATATGTGTGACCAGTGAGACATGCACTATATATGTGACCAGTGAGACATGCACTATATATGTGACCAGTGAGACATGCACTATATATGTGACCAGTGAGACATGCACTATATACTGTATGTGACCAGTGAGACATGCACTATATGTGTGACCAGTGAGACATGCACTATATATGTGACCAGTGAGACATGCACTATATACTGTATGTGACCAGTGAGACATGCACTATATGTGTGACCAGTGAGACATGCACTATATATGTGACCAGTGAGACATGCACTATATACTGTATGTGACCAGTGAGACATGCATCATATATGTGACCAGCCAGTGAGACATGCACTATATATATGTGACCAGCCAGTGAGACATGCACTATATATGTGACCAGCCAGTGAGACATACACTATATATGTGACCTGTGAGACATACACTATATATGTGACCTGTGAGACATGCACTATATATGTGACCAGTCAGACATGCACTTTATACTGTATGTGACCAGTGAGGCATGCACTATATATGTGACCCGTGAGACATGCTCTATATATGTGCCCAGTGAGACATGCACTATATATATGTGACCAGTGAGACATGCACTATATATATGTGACCAGTGAGACATGCACTATATATATGTGACCAGTGAGACATGCACTATATATGTGACCAGTGAGACATGCACTACTGTATATACTGTATGTGACCAGTGAGACATGCACTATATATGTGCCCAGTGAGACATGCACTATATACTGTATGTGACCAGTGAGACATGCACTATATATGTGCCCAGTGAGACATGCACTATATACTGTATGTGACCAGTGAGACATGCACTATGTATATGACCAGTGAGACATGAAGTATATATGTGACCAGTGAGACATGCACTATGTATATGACCAGTGAGACATGAAGTATATATGTGACCAGTGAGACATGCACTATATATATGTGACCAGTGAGACATGCACTATATATATGTGACCAGTGAGACATGCACTATATATGTGACCAGTGAGACATGCACTATATACTGTATGTGACCAGTGAGACATGCACTATATGTGTGACCAGTGAGACATGCACTATATACTGTATGTGACCAGTGAGACATGCACTATATGTGTGACCAGTGAGATATGTACTATATATGTGACCAGTGAGACACGCAGCATATATGTGCCCAGTGAGACATGCACTATATATATATGTGACCAGTGAGACATGCACTATATATATATGTGACCAGGGAGACATGCACTATATACTGTATGTGACCAGTGAGACATGCACTATATGTGTGACCAGTGAGACATGCACTATATATGTGACCAGTGAGACATGCACTATATACTGTATGTGACCAGTGAGACATGCACTATATGTGTGACCAGTGAGACATGCACTATATATGTGACCAGTGAGACATGCACTATATACTGTATGTGACCAGTGAGACATGCACTATATGTGTGACCAGTGAGACATGCACTATATATGTGACCAGTGAGACATGCACTATATATGTGACCAGTGAGACATGCACTATATATGTGACCAGTGAGACATGCACTATATACTGTATGTGACCAGTGAGACATGCACTATATGTGTGACCAGTGAGACATGCACTATATATGTGACCAGTGAGACATGCACTATATACTGTATGTGACCAGTGAGACATGCACTATATGTGTGACCAGTGAGACATGCACTATATATGTGACCAGTGAGACATGCACTATATATGTGACCAGTGAGACATGCACTATATATGTGACCAGTGAGACATGCACTATATACTGTATGTGACCAGTGAGACATGCACTATATGTGTGACCAGTGAGACATGCACTATATATGTGACCAGTGAGACATGCACTATATACTGTATGTGACCAGTGAGACATGCATCATATATGTGACCAGCCAGTGAGACATGCACTATATCTATGTGACCAGCCAGTGAGACATGCACTATATATGTGACCAGCCAGTGAGACATACACTATATATGTGACCTGTGAGACATACACTATATATGTGACCTGTGAGACATGCACTATATATGTGACCAGTCAGACATGCACTTTATACTGTATGTGACCAGTGAGGCATGCACTATATATGTGACCCGTGAGACATGCTCTATATATGTGCCCAGTGAGACATGCACTATATATATGTGACCAGTGAGACATGCACTATATATATGTGACCAGTGAGACATGCACTATATATATGTGACCAGTGAGACATGCACTATATATGTGACCAGTGAGACATGCACTATATACTGTATGTGACCAGTGAGACATGCACTATATATGTGCCCAGTGAGACATGCACTATATACTGTATGTGACCAGTGAGACATGCACTATATATGTGCCCAGTGAGACATGCACTATATACTGTATGTGACCAGTGAGACATGCACTATGTATATGACCAGTGAGACATGAAGTATATATGTGACCAGTGAGACATGCACTATGTATATGACCAGTGAGACATGAAGTATATATGTGACCAGTGAGACATGCACTATATATATGTGACCAGTGAGACATGCACTATATATATGTGACCAGTGAGACATGCACTATATATGTGACCAGTGAGACATGCACTATATACTGTATGTGACCAGTGAGACATGCACTATATGTGTGACCAGTGAGACATGCACTATGTATATGACCAGTGAGACATGAAGTATATATGTGACCAGTGAGACATGCACTATATATATGTGACCAGTGAGACATGCACTATATATATGTGACCAGTGAGACATGCACTATATATGTGACCAGTGAGACATGCACTATATACTGTATGTGACCAGTGAGACATGCACTATATGTGTGACCAGTGAGACATGCACTATATATGTGACCAGTGAGACATGCACTATATATGTGACCAGTGAGACATGCACTATATATGTGACCAGTGAGACATGCACTATATACTGTATGTGACCAGTGAGACATGCACTATATGTGTGACCAGTGAGACATGCACTATATATGTGACCAGTGAGACATGCACTATATACTGTATGTGACCAGTGAGACATGCACTATATGTGTGACCAGTGAGACATGCACTATATATGTGACCAGTGAGACATGCACTATATACTGTATGTGACCAGTGAGACATGCATCATATATGTGACCAGCCAGTGAGACATGCACTATATATATGTGACCAGCCAGTGAGACATACACTATATATGTGACCTGTGAGACATACACTATATATGTGACCTGTGAGACATGCACTATATATGTGACCAGTCAGACATGCACTTTATACTGTATGTGACCAGTGAGGCATGCACTATATATGTGACCCGTGAGACATGCTCTATATATGTGCCCAGTGAGACATGCACTATATATATGTGACCAGTGAGACATGCACTATATATATGTGACCAGTGAGACATGCACTATATATATGTGACCAGTGAGACATGCACTATATATGTGACCAGTGAGACCTGCACTACTGTATATACTGTATGTGACCAGTGAGACATGCACTATATATGTGCCCAGTGAGACATGCACTATATACTGTATGTGACCAGTGAGACATGCACTATATATGTGCCCAGTGAGACATGCACTATATACTGTATGTGACCAGTGAGACATGCACTATGTATATGACCAGTGAGACATGAAGTATATATGTGACCAGTGAGACATGCACTATGTATATGACCAGTGAGACATGAAGTATATATGTGACCAGTGAGACATGCACTATATATATGTGACCAGTGAGACATGCACTATATATATGTGACCAGTGAGACATGCACTATATATGTGACCAGTGAGACATGCACTATATACTGTATGTGACCAGTGAGACATGCACTATATGTGTGACCAGTGAGACATGCACTATATACTGTATGTGACCAGTGAGACATGCACTATATGTGTGACCAGTGAGATATGTACTATATATGTGACCAGTGAGACACGCAGCATATATGTGCCCAGTGAGACATGCACTATATATATATGTGACCAGTGAGACATGCACTATATATATGTGACCAGGGAGACATGCACTATATACTGTATGTGACCAGTGAGACATGCACTATATGTGTGACCAGTGAGACATGCACTATATATGTGACCAGTGAGACATGCACTATATACTGTATGTGACCAGTGAGACATGCACTATATGTGTGACCAGTGAGACATGCACTATATATGTGACCAGTGAGACATGCACTATATACTGTATGTGACCAGTGAGACATGCACTATATGTGTGACCAGTGAGACATGCACTATATATGTGACCAGTGAGACATGCACTATATATGTGACCAGTGAGACATGCACTATATATGTGACCAGTGAGACATGCACTATATACTGTATGTGACCAGTGAGACATGCACTATATGTGTGACCAGTGAGACATGCACTATATATGTGACCAGTGAGACATGCACTATATACTGTATGTGACCAGTGAGACATGCACTATATGTGTGACCAGTGAGACATGCACTATATATGTGACCAGTGAGACATGCACTATATATGTGACCAGTGAGACATGCACTATATATGTGACCAGTGAGACATGCACTATATACTGTATGTGACCAGTGAGACATGCACTATATGTGTGACCAGTGAGACATGCACTATATATGTGACCAGTGAGACATGCACTATATATGTGACCAGTGAGACATGCACTATATATGTGACCAGTGAGACATGCACTATATACTGTATGTGACCAGTGAGACATGCACTATATGTGTGACCAGTGAGACATGCACTATATATGTGACCAGTGAGACATGCACTATATACTGTATGTGACCAGTGAGGCATGCACTATATATGTGACCCGTGAGACATGCTCTATATATGTGCCCAGTGAGACATGCACTATATATATGTGACCAGTGAGACATGCACTATATATATGTGACCAGTGAGACATGCACTATATATATGTGACCAGTGAGACATGCACTATATATGTGACCAGTGAGACATGCACTATATACTGTATGTGACCAGTGAGACATGCACTATATATGTGCCCAGTGAGACATGCACTATATACTGTATGTGACCAGTGAGACATGCACTATATATGTGCCCAGTGAGACATGCACTATATACTGTATGTGACCAGTGAGACATGCACTATGTATATGACCAGTGAGACATGAAGTATATATGTGACCAGTGAGACATGCACTATGTATATGACCAGTGAGACATGAAGTATATATGTGACCAGTGAGACATGCACTATATATATGTGACCAGTGAGACATGCACTATATATATGTGACCAGTGAGACATGCACTATATATGTGACCAGTGAGACATGCACTATATACTGTATGTGACCAGTGAGACATGCACTATATGTGTGACCAGTGAGACATGCACTATATACTGTATGTGACCAGTGAGACATGCACTATATATGTGCCCAGTGAGACATGCACTATATACTGTATGTGACCAGTGAGACATGCACTATATATGTGCCCAGTGAGACATGCACTATATACTGTATGTGACCAGTGAGACATGCACTATGTATATGACCAGTGAGACATGAAGTATATATGTGACCAGTGAGACATGCACTATGTATATGACCAGTGAGACATGAAGTATATATGTGACCAGTGAGACATGCACTATATATGTGCCCAGTGAGACATGCACTATATACTGTATGTGACCAGTGAGACATGCACTATATATGTGCCCAGTGAGACATGCACTATATATGTGCCCAGTGAGACATGCAGTATATATGTGACCAGTGCTAAATACTGTATGTGACCAGTGAGACATGCACTATATGTGTGACCAGTGAGACATGCACTATATATACATATATATGACCAGTGAGACAT